>NW_016911092.1:68162-156716 GCF_001483705.2 Eufriesea mexicana
GAAATAGTGCCTTTTCAACGTGACCAATTGTCCAAAATTAGATCCATCAGCTCCAATATATCTCAACAAACACTCTGCAGAATATCAGTACTATTTGCAACCCACAGTTTTAGACCAGGTAGAAGCCTTCAAATTTCGGAAAATCAATTGGAAAATTCCAAATCTTGCAATGAAACATTCTCTTTTTGATGCGACCAATTATCTAAAATCAGATTTATCAGTCTAAATATATTTCCACAAACAATCTACAGAAAATTAGTACCATTTGCACTCTATAACTCTGGATTAGATAGAAGCTTTTAAACTTTGCAAAATTAATTCGAAAATTCGAAAACCTACAAGGAAACAGGTCCTTTTCAACACGTTCAATTGTATAAAATCAGAATTGTTTCGCGTTACAGGAAATACCCCCTACAAATCCAGCAGTGTCCAGCGCATAGCCTCAGACAAGGTACCAACGTCCAAACTACGCACGACCTATTCCGGACGCCAAAACCCACATCGAAACGATCCTTGGAACACCTTCTTTCACGGTGTCAAACGTATTCTCGCAAGCACAGGACCCCCTTCGCCGAATCTCCCTTCTATGCTCGACTGCGATCGATCTCGTCGCACTTTCGAAGTTCAAGGGTCTCACCTGGCCGCACCGGTGCACCTTGAACAGCTCCTTCTCGGCCGTGAATCTCAGGCACGTCGAAACGTGGACTCGGTGGCTGGACGATTGGTTTTGCGGCGCGAACGGTGCATGGTCCTCGATTAAATACATCCTGCGATTGACACGATGCGAAAGAATGGCTTGAAACGACGGGGACATTCGTCACGGCTGTTCCATGATTTACTGGCTGCGAGGAAAGAGGTCGAACGCGGACGATCGCGGAGTAATTCGATTGGGTTAACTGGATCAACCACGACACGACCGGGGCTTTCACGTACGGGTTGCACGTGCAACGTAAAATGCGGTTGCACGGTAATGGTCTAACAATCGATACGCCTATATTTTCTTTCTTTTTTTTTCAACGTAACGTAAGTAATTATTAGGGGTAGTTTAGAGATAACGATAGTGGTGAGATAGGTAGAGGTTTGTGAAGAGCTAGCTGCAATTTGGATTGGAGGATTAGTGGCTTGTTTTGGATTAGAGGATTGGTTTGAGTATTCTGAAGAATTTTTGTGAGAGAATATAGAGTTAATTTTGGGTCTCGATAATCCCAGTAATTTCAATTACTTTGTTTGGTCGGTTGTTTTGGTGTAAAATTCTGGAATTTTGTAGAATATGGATTGCTGCGTTAGGTATTTTCTGCGACATCAAAATTATTATAGTAAGCGTTAAAATAGGTATTTTTGATGGAGTATACGTAAGAAATTTATGGCGTGTCCTGAAAGGGCCAAGGTGTAGTGGGAGAAGTTTTTCCCCTGTAGAAGAAAACCCCAAAAATTTGGATCTATTGTCGAGAAGAGAAGTATCCTGTCCAACATGCTCCCTCGAGTATCTCTAAAATAAAGCCTTTAAGCTCTGCTGCGGTACGACGAATTTTATTTTGCTCACGTTTTAAATTTTACCCAGCTCCTGATTCAACAATTTCGTTTTCCTTCTTTCATGTAAGAAATAGTTATTAGAAGTAGTATAGACATAATGATACTATTGAGGTAGGTAGAGGTTTATGAAGAGGTGGCTATAATTTAGATTGGAGAAGTTAATTTTGAGTCTCGATAATCTCATTAATTTCAATTACTTTGTTTGATCGGTTAATTGGTGGTTGGTGCAAAATTCTGGAATCTTTTAGAATTTCGATTGCTATGTTATGTATTTTCAGGCATCAGAATTATTATATAATAGAATAGGTATTTCTTATTTTTCTTTTTCAACATAAGGAGTAATTATTAGAAATAATTTTTATTTTGATCGATTGGTTAATCGCCCTAAAGAGCATTAACGAGATAACAATGATTGTGACCTGGAATTTTGAAGAATCTGAATAATTATTCTATTGGGTATTTCGTCTGATATCGAAATTACTGTAGTAAAAGTAGAATAAATATTTCGAATAGTATTTCTGATACTAATAAATAACACGCAAATAATATTAGAATTCGTACAATGAGGAAGCAAAATTCGGAAGTCATCAAGAACACGATGATAGAAGAAAACGACTGATTCGACGATTCGTAAGCAATTCGAGAACCACGAGTGTTTGCTTTTCTATCGAAAACATACTAGCGCTGGCTTGGAATGTAGCCTTAGGTAATTCTTGTGTAAACGATCACAAGTTCAAGATAAAGCTTTCGAGAATTTTGGAATTCAGTTCTATTATTCGTGATTTCTACAATTTACTGAAATTCGTGCTACCATGTATTTATAATTCTCATTAATTTCCTTTTACATTATTTCTAATTATCATTTCAGTCATTAATATCATACACAAAAGACTCAGGAATAGAGTAAAAATAAATCCACAGTCGAAATTTCTATTTATTTTTCCAAACTTAAAAATTAATATAAATATTGTACCTTCGCAATGATCATCACAATCTTTCACATTACGTTTGCATAATATAAACATTGAACGAAATAGAAATACCTTCTGAGCCTTAAAAATAAATAAAAACAGAAATAAAAAAAAATAAAGGAAGTAGAAATAACTTCTGGGCTCCGAAATTAATTTAAACACGGTATGCTTACAATAATTATAGCAATTTTTCACGTCATTCTTGCGTGCAAATTAAAAATCGCTGAACAGATTGAAAATAAGTCCAAAGCGAAGATTCGATTTAAAGGGAATCCTGGTGAAATTAAAAGTTAAGTTTAAATTTCCTTCACCGCGTGGTAAAGAAACACGATTTCCGGAAGGAGAAGAAAAATATTGACGAAGTCATCTTGGAAGCAACGTTAAGAGCAATTTCTTTCGAGCCCTCGTGTTTACTTCCTCGAACGCTTAGATGTTCTCAAGGAATTTCAGAAGCAGTTAAGCGCTGCATCTTGTAATAAAGTAACATTACATGTAGAAGCAGGTACTATCAAAAATTAGCCCCGACTAACGTAACGAAACCGACAAGAGCAGCAAAATGTCGTAATAATTAAGAACGAAGACAGACTGACAGTTAACTGGTCGATAAACGAAGCAGTCTCTTTCTATTCCATTAATTAATCAATTAATTAATTATAAACTATCATTGATTACAAATGACACAAGTGATACCAATAAAAACGTCCAGAATGAAAGACAGTCATAAATATTACAATCAATATTTCTTTAGAATTTTTATAAAAACAATTGATGCAATTTATTATTAAATTCAATATGAAATTTATTTGAAATTTAATATGAAATTTATTTGAAATTTAATATGAAATTTATTTGAAATTTATTATGAAAAAACGTAATTGACAAGATTTATTATGAAAATTAATATAAAATTTATTATGAAAAATTGCAATTGACACAATTTATTACAAAAATTAATATGAAATTTATTATAAAAAAATTGGCAATTATTTAGAAGGGGGGGGGGTCTCACTGATTTCCACGCTTTTTCAAAAAGTTATAGAGAAATGGATATTTTGAATAAATTTTTCCTCATATACTGGAGGAGCGAGGTTCGATTCCCGTCCGTAGTCATTATTCCTTTTTCAATCTATTTTTTATTTTATACTAATTTTTCGCGTATGAAAACATTGTAAATAAACAATTATAAATAAAATTTCTTAATAAAAAAATTTATTTTTTACGCTTTCTTATGCTAGTATATATTTATTACAAAATAATAAGAATATTATGTAAGAAAGACAGTTTTCTATAGTAATCTTATTTATTACTAACTAATTATTAAATTAAACATTGTATAAGAATGTTGCCTATATTCAACTTTGCTGTGTAGCTATAAATATTCATGAATTAATTACAGAAACTCGGAAATTTATTAATTTTCTACTGTTGAATAAATACAAATTTTACCGCCCGCGATCAGTGCCATCTATGATTTGGGCTCAAAAATCAAGAAAGTGATAGGAATATAGAATAGGCAAGGAGGTCGTGGAAGAGCTCGTCACGTGACACAAGGACAGAGAGTTGATAGAAAAGGATAGAATGGCTCCGGCAGCGAAAAATTATTAATTACTCAATTTCTGTAATTAATTTATGAACTTTTATAATTCCATTGCAAAGCTGGAACTTCAGGCTACATTCTTATCTAACTTTCGTAGAGAATTTAACTCTAAATTGTTAGCTATTAATTTTTCTTTTATGGCGTCTATGATTTCGTAACGACGACCATCATGATCTTCCGTGAAAATATTTAATACTCAACGAAACTAGAAGCAAAATGTGAACAAAAGTAATATGTGAAGACGCTCCAGGATGTCGTTTATATAATGCGTGCATGAAGGTCATAAATTGATTACGTATAGGACAGTAATTAATGAAAGACCAATGGCGTCTTCGGCAATAATTCAAACACTCCGTAGAATAATAATTAATAATTAATTAATTAGGGACAAATCTATATCGAAAAATATATTGGAAAGTTCTTGAAGATATCTCCCTTTCCGATGCAATTATAAAAGTTTATAAATTAATCGCAGGAATTGAGTAATTAATTAATTTTCTAATAAAAATTCAAAAAGGAACAGTCAGCGCCGCCTATAGTTTTGTACTGGAACTAACGGAGCACAAGCTTCCAGATAAAAATCATAGGCGGCGCTGACTGTTCCATTTGAATTTTTATTAGAAAATTAATTAATTACTCAATTTCTGCAATTAATTTATGAACTTTTATAATTGTATCGTAAAGGCAGGTCCTTCAAGAACTTTCCAATATATTTTTCGATATAGATTTGTCCCTGATTAATTAATTATTAATTATTATTCTATACAGTGTTTGAATTGTTGTCGAAGACGCCATAGGTTTTTCATTAATTACTATCATCTACGCAATTAATTTATGAAGCTTTATGCACTCGTTACAAAGATAATGTTCTTGCGAATCTTCTCATATAACTTTTGACCACATTTTGCTTCTAGTTTTGTTTAGTATTAAATATTTTCACGGAAGATCGTGATGGTCGCCGTTACGAAATCATAGACGCCACAAAACAAAAATTAATAACTAACAATTTAGAGTTAAATTCTTTACGAAAGTTAGATAAGAATGTAGCCTAAAGTTCCAGCTTTGCAATGAAATTATAAAAGTTCACAAATTGTTTATGGAAATTGAGTAATTAATAATTTTTCAGTGCCGGAGACATTTTATCCTTTTCTATCCCCACTCTGTCCTCGTATGTCACGTGACCAGCTCTTCGACGACCTCCTTGCCTATTCTATATTCCTATCACTTTCTTGATTTTTGAGCCCAAATCATAGATGGCGCTGATCGCAGGCGGTAAAATTCGTATTTATTCGACAGAAGAAAATTAATAAATTTCCGAGTTTCTGTAATTAATTCATGAATATTTATAGCTACAAAGCAAAGTTGGATATAGGTAACATTCTTATATTCAATGTGTAATTTAATAATTAGTTAGTAATAAATAAGATTACTATAGAAAACTCTTTCTTACATAATATTCTTATTATTTTGTAATAAATATATACTAGCATAAGAAAGCGTAAAAAATAAATTTTTTTATTAAGAAATTTTATTTATAATTGTTTATTTACAATGTTTTCATACGCGAAAAATTAGTACAAAATAAAAAATAGATTGAAAAAGGAATAATGCCTATGAACGGGAATCGAACCCCGGTCGTCCATTATTGTAATTCTCGATCGTCACCGTTATGCTACAATTTGACTTCAAACTTACTAGAAATAAATGTATAATTCTGGAAGTAATAAAACTTTAATCGCAAATATCTCAAAAACTATTGACTAGTTGCGGCTATAATGATATATTTTCTTAAACTGTATGACGATATCTTCAAATCTGCAAAGTTTCAACTAAATCGGTGACCCGAAGGACTTGCACTCTCCTTGTAAGTCGATTTGAATAAAAGAACCTAACTTAAACCTTACTTAAACCTAGCTATCCTATCTAGTAAATAATTTAATGGATTTATTCCAGCCACCACGAAGCCGCATTCATCTTCTGTTTCATTTTTCTTGACACGTTATACATTATTCGTGGTTGGTTGCCATGCCGTTATTTGTAGAAACAAGAGATAAGGAGAAATCGTGGATTCACGCATACAGAGTCACAGACGTACACGTATAGACAGAATTCCATGTATTAACAGCGAACTGTTTGAGGAAATATTTCGAAAATTGAGGCCGAGGGACGTTATATGTATAGGAAATTTTTTTTTCAAAATATTGGTTTTTAGAAAATACTTAAAAATCATTAAAAATATTAATAATAATAAAAATCATAACCAATAACATAAAAACATATAAAAATAAAAAAATATAATAAAATAAAATAAAAGAATATAAGAAATAATATAAAAAATTTTTTTTTAATTAGTAATTTTATTTAAAATAAATGGTATACGGAAATGTATAAAAATTTTGGAAATGTATCTGTAAAGATATTTGTCATGTTATGTTACACTTTTCCCATTTTTTCCCAATAAATCAGTGTTACTGCTTGCTTTTCATAAAAATTTAACTTTCAACAAATTTTATTTGTAATTTTATAACGCAATTCGTTGCTCTTTTTTAACAGATCCACGATAAAGTTTTGTCCCCATGGACTAGTTTTGAACTTCACGACCCATTTCCTCCCAAACCACAGAAGCAATTTCAATCAAATTTTGACTGAGAATTGCACTAATAGAGGCGAATAAATCGAATACACGGTTTTCCTAGAAATTTTTTAAAAACGAGGTTATACGGTGGTTAGAACATTGTTTGAAAGACGATCAATAAATAGTTTCTTTTATGTAAACATTTTCTCCTCTTTCTTTTTTTCTTGACTTCTTTATTCAGTATGTTCAGCAACTTGTTAGGAAACGAGGTAAAAAATTTGATTGAATTCGCTATTTTAAATCCAGAGAAAATGGGTCAACGTGGATGAAAAATACGATTTTACAGAAGATTTATTGTCCACTACTTCAAGAGAAACAAGGTGCAAGAAAAATACGGTCACGAGGAAAAAGAAAATTGGAAAACATGTCCTAGATGCACGGAAAAAATTATCCTGTTCGTACAACAAAAGTTTGTCAACAATTTCTATCAATACTTTAATATTTTCTAAAAATCAATACTTTCAATATTAAGAATTCTAATAAATTACACCAAATGGCTTAACAAATAAATAAACTAATAATTTAGTAATGGGAAAAGAATAAATTTTTCTTGCTAATTTTTTCAAAAACGAAGAATCTATAGAATACAAAATTCAACAATAATAGTAACCAATCTATATCCAAAAATTCCACTTCAGATTCAACAATAATTATAAATTTGAACACTCTGTTTCCCAATATCTCGATAAATTTCCTAAAAAAATGATTAACACCAAAATATAATTGTTCTTATTTAATTTTTTAATTATACACCATCCCTTATACGCACTTGTCTCAGAAAGATTAAAAAGATACTAATCTAACTATAACATTAACCAAATTTAGAACCCCGCAATACCTTCAATTTATCGTATCATTAATCACTCCCATCATCCTTCATATACGAACTCATCAATAACATACCACGTGTCTCAAAAAAATTACCAGAAAATACTAATCTCGCTGCAATATCAAACAAACCTAAAACCATATATTTAAAATTAAACTCTACTCAAAACTCAATCAACTTCAAAAATATTTTGTTTTAATATCCCGATAGACTTATCAAAAAAGGCCAAAAATCAAAAGAAAATTAAAATCAATAACATCCTAAATCATCACGTCATTAATCACGTCCATCTACCACGTATCAAGGAAGATTTCATTCGTCCAACTTTTCTCGTCAACCAACTTTAAAAATATTCTCCTCTAACATCCCAATAGACCTACCAAAAAATCCTAAAAACCAATGGAAAATTAAAATCAGCAATATCCTAAATTCATCACGTCATTAACACTTTAATATCCGCTCGTACATGTGTGTGATGTTCCCTCTAATTAATAATTATTACACAAAGGAAAAATATTAAATTTGTTATTAAATTGTTATTGTCTTTTATTTTATGCGTATGTTCGCACACGTTGTATTATTTCATGAATTTTAAATAGAGTTTTTTTTAAATTAATTCTTGCAAAATATTGCAGGCCTCTGGCAACGTTTGACTGCGTAAACGTGCGACCATTAAAGTGTTAATCACGTAATGAATTTAGGATATTGTTGATTTTAATTTTCCTTTGATTTTTGGCATTTTTTGATAGGTCTGTTAGGTCCACCATCTACCACGTATCAAGGAAGATTTCATTCGTTCGATTCTTCTTTTCCACTTGTTTCACACTTACCACAAACCAGGCCTAATTTCCTCGTTATACTGGAGATAAGCAAACCTCTCATCGCAGCTAATATCTGTGTCATTTCCGAGAAAGTTTCCCGAGGTTTCCGTGCTCGTTATCTAAGTTCGACGGTAGAATCCTTTTCACGGAACATTATTAGCGTCCCACCGGGCAAACGCCCAGCGAATTTGTACGCCTTTCACGATACCAGGTTTCTCAGCTAGAGAAACAACCATGTGTGCCACAAAAGACTTCTCAGGACACGTTAAAGCGTAAACCGACCTCTTGGCGTAGAGGATCCATCGATCGTCAAAGGAACGAACGTGGCATTAGGAGAAATTAGAGTTAGGTCGAAGAGGATGCAGAGAGATCTCGGTTCAGTTGCGACTGATAGATTGCAACTGTGTCTGATCTTGCTGTTAGGTGATGTAATTGGGATAGAATCGTGCTCTGGTTTTGTTTGACAGTGATTTACCAAGTGAAGAAAATTTGGTGAGGCAGTGATCGAATTTGGGGTTCTTGTAATTACGATTGATTAGACGAAAGGGTCTAGACTGGCTGTAGCGGGTGGGCTGGTCCATGATTCCTCTAAACTTAAAAATTAATTTGAATATGATATTATGTTTATGATAGTTAATAACAGTTTATGTATTATCTTCATTTGTGAAGGGATTAGAAGATGATAGACATGTTACAAATGATTTTAGAGTTTACAGATGACTTTGGAAATGAAAAATATTGGGATCTAGAAGAATGTCTATAGAGAAATTAGAAGGTAGATTGGTATAGATCATTATGAAAGAATGTTAAAGCTGGAAAATTTCTTTTCTTGTCTTTCTGAAAAACAGGAAGAAATTAATTTTCGAAACTGTGTTCTCTATTATACAGTTGGTATAGATCATCAATTACTTTCTGTAAACGTGGTATGTGTAGTATAGGATTCTTGGCATTTGTAGCACTATTACCTACAGTGACTCAGACATTCGATTATATAATTCCAGATTCTAAGAATTACTGCTATCTTCTGTGTTTTGGAATTTGAAACATGAAACAAAGCTTGCTTCGATTTTTTATACATTTTCCAGCGATTCTCAATCTGTGGTACACTGGCCATACACCATTTTATTAAATTATACAAAATTTTTATTTGTATAGAGGAAAGTATATTACAATATATATTATATATGTTACTTAATAATGAATAATACCTACAACTGACTTGATCATATGATCAATATGATATACGTCAATTGATGGTAAATAAAAGAAACTGAGAACCCCTGACCTCCTTGCAGTATTGAACAATATCTTATACCAAATACCTGATTATATTATTCGGAAACGTGACAAATAGAGGATGAATCAGTATATCTTTATCTCATAGCTATCTATAATTTATATATTCCTTCGTAGTTTATTCCCTCGTCATGAAAAAACGACAAATTTTTATTCAATGACGAATATATACTCGTCATGGTTAAAAAAGAAATTCACTTCCACTATTTAATAAAATTTCAAATTTTGTAAATAATATATCAATGAATCTTTAAATACTAAAAACATAAATTTTTTAAAAAGATAAATTAAAAAATTGCCACCTTGCTATAATCCATTTTAATTTTACTGCAAAATTTTACCGTACTTACTTTACCTTTATCGAATATACTTATAAATGCTTAAAAATAATTTTAAAAAATACAGATATACCCTTTCAAAATTAAATAAAATAATCAAGGGGTTAAATTGTAAAATTTTCGTTTCTTAGTGATGTTCTAGCTTACTATTTTTTTTTTTCTTTTTTCTTGTACTACGTTAACTCTGACACGTGTGTAGTAAAAAATTCGAGATTACGTACCTCATTATCGACATAATACGGCTCACGAAGGTTTTCTGGCACTCGGTTGTTGTACGCCTTCGACAAGAGCCATTTTACGGAGGCACGTTGTTTGGCCTGCAACAATAAAACACAAGAGAAAGTCAATAATTATTATGTCCAATTTTCGAGATCGAGATCTAAATAGAACTATTCGAAAATTTATTTCTGTACTTTCCAGTTCTTATCGTATACCTCGAGTGGAAGATACAGAAAAATAAATAGACAAGAAAACGATCGAGTATGACGAGCTAATACAACGAAAGAGAAAAATTTCTTCTAATCTTGGAATATTTCAAACGTCATATAAAACTGGAATATTTGCTGGTGACACTTAGAATACCTATACCCTTGACAAAGATTTTATAGGGTGAATTACAATTCATAATAAATCGTGGGGAAAATGGCTCCTTGTGGAAAAATAAATAAATTCTTTTATACGTATTATATTACACGATCTCGATTTGTCATATATTCTACAGCACAAAAATTTGTGATTAAAAGGTTGCAATATGACACTTATGGGGTTATATAATAATTTCAAGTTGGAAAATTGAATAATTTATCAAATAAAATTAAATAAAAATCAAATTAAAATTAAATTAAAATAAAATTAAAATAAAATTATATTAAATTAAATTAAATTTTAATTTCAATTAAAGTTAAGTAAGTAAGAAAGAAAATTTGAGAAATCTATTAAAAGTAGACTTCGAAAGACAAAATTTAAATTACTAGAACTTTTGATCCACAGTATATAATAGTTTCGTATCACGCTATTTTCCTTATTTTCCCAATCCTAAAACATAAAGCCTGTTAAGAAATTGGTATCGCCAATCGCAACCACTCGGCTAACTTTGAGATTAATTCTTGGACGTGTTTACTTGGCGCTATCGTTTGCAACTAAGAAAACTGGAAACTGCAATGAGCACTTGAACCACTTGGAATACTTGGGATTCCTTGCTGTGCCATAACGATTAAAACAGCTTCGCGATTCAGAACGTTTCTCGATAGCAATTAATGCTTCGTGAATTTTAATGAACCGAGGGATCAGAATATAGAAATTCTGCTTCTTTGTTTTCTATGTTAATTAGTAAGTGCTATGACGTCTACAGTATTGAAAATACCACTGTACTTTATATTTCCCGCAGAACATGAAATTCTTGATATTATATTCGTCAACTTCTTCCCTTAAAAATAAGAAAAATCAGATAACATCTTACACATATCCATAAATAATATTTCTCTTTTCTCCAAATATTTTGTATAAAGGTTATCTGTCATTTTAATCTTCTCACCTCAGAAGATAAAGGAAATAGAACAATTCTCAAATAATTACTTTATTACTAATCTAAACAGATAACATGTTATACACCAATAAATAATATTTCTCGTTTTTCTTTTGTTTTTCGAATATTTTGTGTTGAGATCATTTTTAATTTCAATCTCTTTATCCTTGAAAATGAAAAATACCCAAAAATCCTCCAATAATTATTTTATTTTTAGCGTAATTGGACAAAGTCTCATATATCAATACTACGATCACGATCAATACTAATTTTTTTTCCAAATATCCTAAATACAGGCTTTTTATTTTTAATCTTCCTATCTCAGAAAACAATGAATACTCAAAAATCTCCATATAATTACTTAATTTCTAATATAATTGGACAACATCTCAAATAGCCAAATATTTGACCAAATATCAATATATTTCTGCAAATATCCCATACAAAACCCATTTTAATTCCAATTTTTCCACTTCACAAAATGAATACACAAGAATTTCCGAACCCCTACTTTATTTACTAACTTTCGCCACCGTGCTAAACAAGAATACACTACCCTAAGTGCACATACACGAGCGTACTTAACTCACAGTTAACTCAGACGACGTTGCAGGGGCTGAAACCCACCTTCACGCAACTTTTCTAATATTCAACGGGAACCCAACGGTGCACTCGCATCGCACTTCCATACCTTCGTAGCCCGTGCACCTTTTTCGCTAACAATAAGATAAGCTACTTCACCGCCCACTCGAGACGCTTCTTCACGCCTTATTCTATAGTAAAATATTCAAGCACCGTGCCCATCCCTAAAATCGCCAGCCACCCTCAACGTCGGCTCGCCGACAAACAAACGATCTTCAACGACGAGCGATATTTCCGATCCGCCATAAACACCTGACGTACGTTCCCAGGCACCAATGTCGCATAATTCGGTGATTTGTCCCAACGACGACGGATATATTCGCTATGACAAGCAATTAATGGCGACTGCTATACAAACGGGGAAAGGGTTTACAAATTTTCAGACCTAATTTCGCTTGTGCATTGAGAGAGAAAGAGAGAGAGAGAGGGCGGGGGGGAGATATGGAAAATATGAGTCCATCGATTCGTTGGAGAAAAACGAGTGGAAAATAGATGAATGATTTTGTTGGTAGA
This sequence comes from Eufriesea mexicana, assembly GCF_001483705.2. NCBI lineage: Eukaryota > Metazoa > Arthropoda > Insecta > Hymenoptera > Apidae > Eufriesea > Eufriesea mexicana. The sequence goes on from NW_016911092.1 coordinate 80,863, forward strand.
ATATTTTTGGTTTGAGAAAGAAAGAGGGTTGTTTTATTTTTCTGGAGAATTAATGTTTAGGTTTTGGTTAGGTTTAGAATGTTTGATTTTTGGGTTCATTGGGTGGAAGTATAACAGAGAATGGGAGCAATTGTAGAATATATGGCTTTTAACAATTTTATCAATTTTTTAAGTTTGGAAGAAAAAGAATATTTTAACATCTGCAATTTGTTTCTGGTATTAGAATTTGCAAAGCATGTCGTAAGCAATTTCATAATACAGATTGCTTCTAACTATCAGAATGTATTATTACTTTTAAGAACTCGAAAATTGATAAAGGTTGCTTTTCATACCAATCCTTTAATTATTTAAGAGAATTTATGAAATCTGGAAACAATTGCTAGAGTTGAAAATTAGATTGACAGAAAATTCCCGAAAGATAAACGAAGAATTCCCCAAAAAATCTTCAGCTGCTATATACCATTTCGAAACCAAAACTAATATTCTTAACCCTATCTCCAAACAAAAATAACACGATTAAAATAAGACGAAGAAAAATCTAAAAAGAAATAGAAAAAACAGGAAATTATTCCTAAACAGGAATCCCCAACCATATTTTCAGTTTTCCACGTCACATCGAAACCAAAATCAAAACTATTATTCTTCACCCTATTTCCAAACTTGAATAACACCACTGAAAAACGAAGCAAGAAATAGAAAAAATGGAAGAAGAAAATAAAAGGAGGCAAAATTATTAAATTACCCAAATTAATTAATCCAACGTCCACTCGTGATATCGGGTTTAATTACGATAAGAGCGGGGACAGCATGATCATGAAGTCACCGAGCCCAATCGTGGTGTATATATTTCGGGCGAGGAAGAACGTCGATTTACAACATTGGGCGAGGCTCGTGAATGTGAGCGAGTTAAAGAGGTCAACGAAGTCCGGCCAATCATTGTTATCGACCGAAGCAAGGCATTGTTGGTTACACAGTGGTCATCCTTCGCGATAGACGACCCTGAATGGCGCCTTATGTCCCATTTCGTGTACCACATGCACGGGAACTTCCTTCGTTCCAGGTCGATCGTGAAATTCGCCAGAGACGAAGGCAAATTGTGGCTTTATGTCGAGTGACGAACGAAATTCCCTGCTTGCTGGTTTCGTTTCTGGAGAAACAAACATCACTATAAAATGTCATGGGTCTAGGGTGCTAGTGACTTTGGGGAACGTCTGGTGGAAATTGACTGTGTCGATGCATTAGACACGATGATTTAAATAATTAGAGCAACAATTTTATTTTTTGGTAATCTATAATTAATATTTAATGTAATTTTCTGAATAGTTAATAGCTCTACGTTTAAAGGAGGTTAGGGATTCACAGAGGAGTGAGTTTGTTGCAGTTTATTTATAAATTTGAAATTGATAATTGATACAATTTTTTGTTCAGTTTGTAGTTCTAGGTTTGGAGAAATTTGGAGACTAGAAAATAATTAAATGTATTTAGGTGATGAATGCTAATTGATTTCATTTCTGGAGAAACAAACATCACTATAGAATGTCGTGGGTCCAGGATGCTTAGTGACTTTGAGGAACTTCCGGTTGAAGTTGATGCTGATGTTATAGATAAGTAATGATTACGTCAATGTGTCACATACCATGATTTAAATAAAGAAACTCTTTTTCATTAATGAATTTATGAAATTTTTTTTCTTCAGAAATCTGCAATCAAAATTTAATTTAATTTTCTCAGTTTGTTGCAGTTTATTATTTCAAAATTCGAAATCGATATTTGATACAATTTTTTTGTTTAATATATAGTTCTGAGAAGTTTGAAATTAATTAATTAATTATTAAAAGAAAACCTAGAGATTATAAACTATATACAGATATTTTAAACTATTAAAAGATAACCGAGTGTATTTATCAATTTACAACTAACATAATATTTCATTTAGTTTATAGTTTTACATTTGAAAAAGTCCAAAAATAAATAGATAACTGTGTCACTTCGTAATTAATATTTGACATAAATTCCGCTCAACTCTGCAATTTTAAATTTAGAGAAATTTCCAGATTGAAATATGACCATTGTATCGAAATAAAGATTGAATTAATCGCCGCGAAAATAAATAAAAATTTAATTATGCGAAATTTCTTGTCACGAAACATCTCAATGACCAATCGCGTGTACCATAGAAATGTGGAATTAAATAAATCAAATCTTCAAACGCGATGAATAAAACTCCGATAAGTAGGTCAAACATATTCAAACATATTCAAGCACTTTCAATTAGCCATTATAAGAAGAGTGAAAAATTAAAACATAATTAATTACACGAAATTTCTCGTCACCGAATATCTTGATGACCCATCACGTCTACTATACATAGTCAAACGAGATGAATTAAATTTCACGACGAATACCACCCAGATAATACACATATAGAATTAAAGAGCCATCTACGAAGAGATAAATTTTGGTGCCTGAAAACCGCAAGTAATGGCCACATAAACGTTCCAAAAAGACGATGACACACTGAAGGACCTGCCAGATCTCAAAGAACTATAATATTCGATATATCCTCGTCCCGAGGGACACGTTTGAACGACCAGAGCGAGTCTCGTGGAACGTGGTCGCAGAAAAATATATTCCAACCTTCATTCGCGACAATTTTATGCTAGATTTGCTGCAGGCTGCATCTTCCGAACCCGTGATAGCTCAAGTGGAAGACAAAAATGTAAATAACGACGATCTTCGTCGAAATTACTTCAAAAATCTGCTCCTTGTCGTGGAATGAGGATATAAAATAATTCGAAAGACTTTAGATGAACAGAAAATAAATTGCAATGTACGAATCATCTGGATGATATGCATGAATTATAAATCCCTCGTTTTTCTATGTTTATATTTTCTATTAAACGCGTGTTTGATGTTAGATTATTAATATCAGATATTAATATTAGATTGAATATTAGATATACACGTGCTTACATGAATATGAAAGTAGCCTATGGGAAAGTAGCAACACGGAGCAAGTAATAAAAGCATTTCTTTTTGGATCTCTGATTTGGACTACTTTCATAATTATCGGTATACATGAATCACTCGTTTGTCATATCGATTAATTCCATGAAACATTTATTTCGATATACAGATATTTATTTTAAATATCAAAATTTAGAAATCCAACATTTCGACACTAAATTTAGAAAAATTAAAATATTTGTGTTAATTTAATTTGAGTTAAATATTTTTTATTTATTTATTTATTTATTTATATGGGATTAACCCATTAGAAAAATTACAAAAATATTATTACTATTAAGATATAAAATTAATGGTAACAAAGAAAAAGAAAAAGAAAAATATACAAATATACAAACAGACGAGATGTGTATAAGTATAAGAAAAAAAATTTTTTACAAAGAGGTGCGGTGTAGCTTTTGATCTGTGATAATTATAAAATAGAAATATGCAAAATGTATTAATAAAATACTATTTTTGGAATTATCTTGATATTTCAAGATGAAATTTAAATCATTCTTCTGTGCATATGTGAGTATTAAGAACACACCAAAATTTTTGTGAAAAATGCTAAAAATTGGCGAAGAAGGTGCTACAAATGAACGAAAGAAAATTCCTTCGTTGCAAAGAGATTAAAAAATTGTGAAAAGAATTAAGGCACTGGAATCTTTAACTTCTTGCTCAACTGCGTTTCTCGGTTCTCGACACACGAGCCTTAGAAAATAAAATTCCAGGTGGTGAAACATGATGTTTCTGGTGTTGCAAAAGGTATATAGAGGACTGTGAAATATGGACAAAAAGGAGGTGAAAAAATGTAATAACTGTTTAATGGCCGTGTGGAATCGCTTGGTAATTCGATTTCGCCCGTTCCGAGGTGGAATTTCTGCCGCATAACGACGATTTTTCGTTTACGGATCCGCCAGATGATCGCGAACGTATATCTCACGCATACCCGATCAACCTCGTCGGTAATTTCAAGGAAGAAGAGAGAATGCAGAAACCCGGAGGCCTGCAAAAGTTAGGAGTGGCCGCCCGAGCTAGCCATGGCGCCTCCGCTATGCAAATGAACGTGGAACGAGGAAGATTCTAATGGCCCTTGAGAAAAATGGCCCAGTCGTAACCCATTCAGGACTAGCACGTTTTGTCCCTTCTATTGTTAGCCGGGTGTGTCCTTAATTTAATTCGATATTAATTAAGGTGGTTTTCGAGCTTCTATTTTTACACAGGCGTGTCCTTAATTTTAGTACTCATACAGCAAAGAGTTGAAGTGATGGAAATGAAAATGTTTGGAGAAAGAATTTTATGTGGATAATTTAAAAATATCTTTAAGTCTAGTTATTATTTTTGTATAAATTTTGTGTTGCTTATTTTTCTTCCCCCTTCTTTTATTTGTTTTATTTAATTATTTTATTTAAGGTTTAGGTTAACATTTTTAATGTCACGAGGAACTGGTAAATAATTTTATATTAATATTCACCAAAAAATTAATAAGGTCCATTGCGTTTTCAATACAGTTCATTATCACACTTTATTAAACAATTTTAATTTGAAAAAGAATAGATAAATAGAAAGATAATATCGAAACAATGTTGAACTGATAATTTTTATTTCCTGTCATAAATAATTTGTATTTATTGAAGTGGATTCTTACGTTTGATGTATATTATTTATATAAACGATTTTTATTTATAGTAGTTTATTATATGGTAGAAAAATCAATTATCAAAAGAGAATCTCATTTACTTTATGCCAATGCAATATGGATAGTGCACTTAATAATTGTATTGTTCCATTAAATACAATTTTTATACACAATTATAAATACATATAGCAACAATTTTTCAAACTCTTTGATTTCTTAGTATTAATTTTGAATCACTATATATAAAACAACAATATCGCAAATAGAGATTTTAAAGTGTTCATTTTTTAATTCACTAATCAATAATTTGATTTCTTTACGACACGATTATTTCATATAATCCTAAAAAAAATTTGAAGCATTTTCAGTGGTATTTTGTTCCATTCCAAAAACCAAAGATTCAATAATTCACCTAACATTGTCAAGGTGCACAAAAGCCCATTAATTAAGCAAGGGTGCGTCGTTTTTATTTCAAAATGTTTCGTTCAATAATATTCCTGGTACAAGGGTACATTACGGTTGATTAAATGCACTTCAAACACGAATTCCTGGTATGAATATTTTTTACTCGCGTTAAGGTATCAAAGTAATCAATTACGAAGTCCTCTAGTAATTAACGACAAAGCAGTCTCGTCGATAGGAAAAAAGGTTGAATTATTTATAATTGAGTTTCGATGAATCGAAACGGCTACGAAATCCCTGGCAAATTAAATTCTTCAATTTTATTCCAGAATCGGGGATTGATCAGATTTTGGACAATGTATCGAACGGCGAAAGATTTGTATCAATTCTTGTATAATATAGATGAAGTAAATAATAAATTGTGACTTTTATATTTTTATATGGAATATTAAATAATTATTTAAAGAGGTGGCGAATTTTTTTAGAAAATTAATGTACCTGTGTAATAAAACGAAGAAAGAGAAGAAAATAATTTCTATATTTTTTTTATTGAGATACAAGCTTTGTAAAATTTTATCGAGAGAGTATATTTTTGTATATAATACAAATAAAATAAATAATAAATTGGTCTTTTAATTTTCTATGCAGAATATTAAATAACAACGCGAAGAAGTCACGAATTTTTCAGATAATTAATTTATCTCTGTCTATGGGAAAGAAAAGAAGAAAAACTGATTTAGACATTTTTTGAATTTAGGTTCCAGCTTGATGCATTGCAGTAATGATATGCAAATTTTATCTACAGAGTGTATAATCTAATTATTATACAAATGATGCAAATATTTTTGCCCGATTCATTATCCTTAAACTCTTTTCTCGTGGATTCAAAGTTAACCTAATCCATTAACCCCTTGTGTACCGAGCCCCAAAATGGCGTCCGGTAATTCGTTTCACCCCGTTGTTCCGTGCCACATTTGTCCTACTCGTGTGCGAAAGAAGTCATTAATTTGCATAACAAAGAACCTCGTGAATGAATAAATATAAATAAACCTTGAATGAACTAGAATTTCTCAGCCTACGATTCCAACTAAAATGACGTATAAAACTATTCATCCAGTTAAACCTACACATACCTCACGGAAAACAAAAGTGAAACAATTCCCCAACAGAAAGAAAAAGAAAAAGAAAACAAGCCAGTATAACAAATTAATATTTTTCATTACAAACTTGTTAAAATTATTCTCAAAAATTAAAAATCAATATTAAAATAAAACACAAATATTAAAATTGATAAAATCCAAATCCAACATCACTCACAAAAATATTAGTAACATTAATAATATTATTAAATATTAATTATAAAAATAATAAATATACAAAATTATAATGTTAAATCACTCAATTTAATTATCTCACATTTCCATCATATATTTAATTTATTATATATATATATTTGAATATTCTTTGCAATTTCTTTATACCAAAATGGAGACGCGTATCGACACCAAAAAATTCGATAATTTCGAGGTGAGAGCGTTGCAAATTATCACGAAAAATTATTTTTAATTCCAATCTCGGAGTAAGGCGTGGCGCGATCCAACGAGATACGAGTAATCCACGAGAAATTATCAGTTTTATCCAGAGCGGGGGAATCTAGTAAATAAACCGTGAAAGTGCATATCACCGGCCATAAAATTCCAAGGAAATTCGCGCGAGATACCGCCGTGGGAGCAGAAATTTCGGTTATGAAACTCGATGGTGGACGAAATTGTAAGAGGCAACGTGGGAATAGACGAATCGACGGAGAGAACGTTAAATTTCGGATGTCTTACGCGTGTGTGTATAAATTTACGATGCCAGGGAAATATCTTTATTCTCGACAGTGTACGCCACTGCGGACGTCGAGTTGCAAAGTTCGGATCTTCTGACTTTTGTAATTAGAATCCAAGGAACGTAACTGGTTACAAAAGAGGAATGCAAAGTAACAAATGTATATAAAGCATCGTCGGTGTGTGTATCGGTTGGTTGAAAGATAATTCCAGAATGTGTCACTCGGTGACGAGATTGTTATTCAACGACGAGATCGCGAGTATATTTTTATGAAATTGACGTCTTATTGAATTATCAGAATATTTATTAGATGTTTTTAGCTACTGTTTGCTTCGTGGATGTCGTAGTTAATTATCAACGCGTTTGAAAATCATTCGATGATATTATCATTATCTCGATTAACAATATTATTAGACAGGATTTCAATTAGTAACAGTGATTACGAGAATTCAAGCTAAACCTGTATCAAGTGACCCGATTTTATTTCATATTTCCAATTTTTCATCTTGCTTCCTTATTTCATCAGTATTCTTTTAAACATTATCAATATTTATCAATATTAAATGATCTAATTCTCACTTTTCAAACAGTAGATACGTCATCGATGATGCAATAATACCACTTCGATGATTGACAAAAATCCGACACATAACCTCAAAAAAGAAAAAGAGAAAAATATTCAGAAAAATACGAGAGTCTCTGCAACAATTACTCCGTTCATGGCCACCTTGCTCGTCTACCTGAATTTTTCATACTAAGCCCGACTGCAAAAATCAATTTCCGAGCGTGGACGCGTAATTTCGCGTACGGATGAAAAATGCAGCGGGACAAAAAGCGATCCTTGAATCTTCGCGAGATCGTACAGCGTGCAAAGGCAGTGTATGTACGAGAGGGTCGTAGTAAAAAAGAATCCTTGAGCGATGTTAGCCAACGCGTTCTTCAAACGAGCGTCTTGGTTTCATTACACAATCGGTTTACCTATAAGCATGACTGTCCGACTGGAATAACGATCTATATAATCATCGAGAGTAAATATTCCAGTCACGGGCCATCATCGAACGGACCCATCGATCTCGATCACGTAACTTTGCCGGTGTAGGATCCGACGAGGTTGGAATGTTCGAAGGTACTTTGACTTTAAGAAACTCAAAGTAAATTACCATTGGAATTACCATGGGACGTCGGATTTGTGCGATTGCTGAAAATATGCAGCTGCTTTTGGCAAAAATTATACCGATTTTTGTTCAAACATTTTGCGTATGCTCGTTTAGATAATAAAATAGACCCATGTTGCACAGAAATTTTATTGCGTTTTAAATGAAACAAAATTGGTATATTTTTACTAATAAAGTGCTTAATAATAAACTGCTTTACGTAAATAAGACGAAATATAAACCTATGCGTATGCAGCTATTGCAATATTTCGAAGTGGGACTAAAAATGTCCCACTATGCATGACGGTGCATGATAAACGTAGGACAGTTTTAATCCCAGTGTGTCCCAAAGAGTTATTTTTATTATATCGTATTAAATAATACTTTGACTGCCACGTTGGTCATATATGACCGGTCACGGTTTCTCCTGTGACGCCATGATGGTCATTGCTAACCAGAGTGCTTGAACTACTTACAATTGTAAAAATTAAATAAAAATTGACAGTCAACTGTTACTAAGCCGCCACCGGTGGTCACCCATGATCGCCAATAAGATAAACGCTCCATGGGGCAAGAATATTCTCTTATATCACCAATTTACTATTATTTTTCCATTATATGCTTCGAATAATAAAAATATTCTCGTGGTGCTCTGAGCGAAACATGTACTTTCAACGTGGCAGTCAATGGGTTAATATCAATTGCATGCCCTGTGTTTCGGTATACATTAGAGACAGGTTGTCCCAATGTTAACCCTTAGCGCTCCCTTAGCTCCATTATGGAGACATCCGCCATTTGTTCCGTAAATCCGAAGGCTCCGCTGCGGAGCCCTCAACAGCTCTTACGGGCACCATAAAGCTTCAGAGAGTTCTTCTAAGAGACTAAGGGTCCGATACATCTTATATTTACAATTGAAAAATGCATATTTATAAGATAAATAAAATCAAATACTTTCACAAGAACGTGTAACCTTTTCCGCTCGGAATAAGACTTCCTTTATCTCAGGTGCTTTGCTCCAAAATTGTGCCGGAGTTGCTGGTAGGCAGTACTCGGAAAACGCGCGGAGCGCTAAGGGTTAATTGTATCGTGTTTTAAATTTGATAAGGAATTCTAATTAAAATAACATCTCTGATTATGCATGAAAGAGAGTATTTTTAAATCACCAGCCGTGACGAAATGGATTAATAAATTACGTTTCGATTACGCAATTATTAACCTGCAATTTGTTATTTAACTTCGTTTTCATCAATGAAGATGAAAAAATTGATTTATATAGAAATTCACGGATGTTTTTCATTTTTTTTTCTCCTAGAAATAAAATTTTTTATTTCAAAATAATATTTATTGGAACCGCTTGATTTTTTATGGCATTTTTTTACAAGTGGTACGACTTTCACGAGGATATAAATATTCAATATGTGATTAGAGAGTGGAATACACTTTTATGGAGACTAAATATACGTTTTCGATGTTCGTACTAATTTTATTCTAAAGATACCGTAGAAATACAAAATCGGACTTTCTAAACAAGGAAACGAAACTCGCGCAGCATTAGAGTCTTTCCACATATGGATGTGTCGTAATTTGTTGAAGTAAAATTGCACAAAAGTATTCTTACGTTCGTTCGTTTAATAAAATTACGCTTTTCCTCCAAGTTTTTCTGTGTTAGTCTTTTTCTGTGATATTACAAATTATTGCTTGCTATAATTCGAATTTAATACGAATATAACAGCGTAATAATCAGAATGAACTATAATTTAAAAGTAGCTATTATGAACGATAAATACAGATATAAATTATAATCTTAAGAGAAAAGTCCTTTAATAAATGAAATATCTTCATTCCTAAAAATTACTGTCATTAATTTTCACGTATAAAAATTTTTAATTGCAACTTTTTAATTGAAAAATAAATAGTTATATCGAGCAGAAAAAAGGATGAATTATCTATATTAAAAAATTAAATAATATATCAAAATTCTAAGTTTGGATTTAATTTCCATCCAATTTTAAAATTTTGTTTACAAATTCATTTATTGCTATTAATCCGTGAAGACTTATCCAACATTTCCAAATTTAATTACTTACGTACATCAATCAATCTCTATTTAAAGAGCAATCTTTCATTTAAAATTAAATCAATGCCTGCAGTATCGACAGCAAGAAGTTTCTTAAGGAATTCCTCGAGCATCCTCTCACAAAAAGCTTAAAGAGTCGATGTCTTAGGGCAAACTGAAGAAACATGTCTCGACAAAAGCATCGGAACAAAGGCATCGACACGCTCGTTTTACTCCTAGAAACATAATTACTCGAAGCATAATGACTAATTTCTTCTGAAGATCGAATCAGTTAAAGAAACTGGGTGCAGAGCAGAAATTACCCAATCTATTTACAATGAAAACATCCTCTCTAAAAATTGACAAATTGAATTTTCTCTACAGCACAACGATACACTGAAACTATACCTAAATTCAAAAAATAAATTACAATATATTAGAATTGAAAATAAAATTATTTTTGCCACTTATAGAAATAGAAATTTAAAAAAAATTAAAACATGGAGTCAACGACTGCAGCTCAGGTTTTCTCAAGTTATTTTGGTTTCTGGATCTCTACCTTATTTTTCTTGTAACCATTAAAAGTTTGAATTAATAGAGAATTTACATACATATTGTTATACTACTGTTATTTATTTTTATAAATTAGTTGATGAATACACAGTACAAATATTTTAACGTGAACCCAAAAAATTGCTGTTGGACCACCTATAGCCTGTTTTAACCTATAAATAATCAATATAAACGCTAATATGGACACTAACATAAGCACAAAGTGATTAACTCCATTTCCTGAATTTTTAAAAATTTCAGTATAAAAGTACTAAATTAGAGGAGAACTTTTAACATTTAACCCTTTGCACTCGGCGATCTTTTCGTTACAGAAACATAGTAATTCTTCAAAGACTTTAAAGAAAGGTCTCTAAAGACTTTGCGCTATGAAATTTTCAAAACGGTAAATAAGAAGTGCAAATTAATTTGCAAAGACGTAGAATTATTTTACTTCGAAATTCCACGAGTTGTTAGGCAATTTTAAATTTGAGATATTAATTAACAACGATCTTTAGATTCTGATTAAATGGCGACTGGTAGTCGCCTTTCGAGTGCAAAGGGTTAATATAAATATTTAGTTTCTATTCATCCAGTGAATCGATTTGGCAAAGGAGTGGCCCATATATGACACGTTCATTAGTTAATTACCAAACTAATTAATTTCACACTATCAGTCTTTGAAATTCCAGTATCAAACTATTCGATCAATGCACAGTATTCTATATTTAAAATAAATATCCGTGGACTTAATCCATTTGTCAAACGAGCATCGAACAAATATACCTTAAATCCAAAATTGCTCAAAATTAAAATTAAAATTATCATTGCAAAATTATTTTTATAGGTCCCAAATACATCATGGACGTGTTTTGTTTAGACCCAATTACTTAACGTCTCTCGTCTCTTGTCAGAAATGTCACGAGCTTTCTAAGTCAACTAACAGTATTCTTGAAAAGAAAAGAAAAGAAAAAAAATAAATAAAAAATAAAAAAAAAAAATAGGAAAGAGAACCGACTTTTCCATGCGAAGCTGTCGGTATAGACACGAGGAATGGAAAAATATTTTGCCCAAAGGCGATAGACGACGTCTGTGACGCTCGTGCATCCGCCACGGATGCACAGGCTGCACACGTGCGTTGCACAGAAGCATTAACGCGCGGAGAAAACGAGCACGCGTGCGTGCGCGCGACGTTTACGCTTGTCTATAAAAAGAAGCCGTGTCATCGCTAACAACTAGTTGTTATACGACATCGAGCACGGCGTTATAAAGAGAGAGAGAAAGAGAGAGAGGACATAGGGTGAGACAGGCTCGATCGATTCCATCGAGACGCCGGTTTCGGTTCGACAATCCTCCCGACGAAGAGTCCACGACGAATCTGCGTCGCGACGCGTCGTTGGGCTCCGTTGGACTCGAGGATCGCGAGTCTGGGAACGTCCATCGAGCTCGGCTGACGAGGGATTATTGTATTGTGGGCTGTTTCGATGGAAATAAAAATCGCGATGAGAGGTTCTATTGTATTTAATTCTTTTCTCCGATGTTCGAGGTTTTTGGAGTTGTTTGTAATATTTTTGAAGTATACTTGGGAGTTGGTGGAGTATTTTGAGATTTAGGGATTTGGGGATTATTGGAGTATCTTTTGTAATTTTTTGTAAAGCTTATTTGGGAATTAGAGTGTTTCTTTTTCCCTGTAATTTTGGGGACTATTGGAATAATTTCTGCAATTTTTTTAGGAGTATATTTGGAAATTATTAGAGAATTTCCTTTTCCAATATTTTGGGGAATTATTGGAATATTTTCAGTAATTTTTTTAAAAGTTTATTTGGGAATTAGAGTGTTCCTTTTTTCCTATAATTTTGGGGATTATTGGAATAATTTCTATAATTTTTGTGGGAGTATATTTGGGAATTATTAGAATATTTCCTTTTCTAATATTTTGGGAAATTATTAGAATATTTTCTGTAATTTTTCTGGGAGTATATTTGTGAATTATTAGAGTATTTCCTTTTCTAATATTTTGGGGGATTATTGGAATACTTTCTGTAATTTATCTGGCAATGTATTTGGGAATTATTCAAATATTTCCTTTTCCAATATTTTCCTCTTTTTATAAAGATATATTTGCAAATTATTGCAGCATTTTTTCTAATATTTCCAGAGTATATTTCAGAATTATTGGAATATTTTTTGGAATAATTTTGAAATACTTGAAGATTATTGGAATATTTTCCGCCAATTTTGGGGATATATTTATTATTATTATAATTTTCTAAAAGTGTCTCAAGAGTCATATAACGCTTCCTCTTTTTAATTTTAATATTCTACAAACCTTATTTGACATTACTGTAAAAATTTTATTATCTTCGTCCAAATATTTTTGGAACTTTTTAGAATCAATTTAACACCTTCAAGTGTAATCTATCTTCTCGATTCATTCTATAATTGTATTTACGTTACTGTTAACTATAATTGAATTCGACGTACTATAATTAACTACTTCATACGTTGATAAACGAAGTAGCTAACGTATGCTAATGTAGCATATTGGTATCAGGAGTGTTCAGTGACCTACTGTACATTGATCTTTAAACAGTCTAAAGTAGGAGAGTGGAAGTGTTACTTAAACAGACGTGAACGAGGTTTATTATTTTACGCCTCATTCGCGGAGCTTATTTAAAGTTTACACTTTCTATACTCTCGAATACTATCACATATTAGCAGCTTTGAATCATGCTAAGACGAAGCGTCTTTAAAATATACTTAAAACAAACGAAATATTAAAACCATATACACTCTGCAAAAAATATATCTTTACATGTAAAATCAATTAGATATTCTTACTTACACCTTCATTTCTCATTTATTATAAAGTATTTTTCAAATTCCTTGCAATAATTTTTTCAACAATTATTTTCTACTTATTTCTCTTGTAAGAGATATAGTAAATTGGATAGGCAAATATGGCCGAGTAAAAAATTGAATTTCTGTTAAAAATAGGATTACGGAATAAGATTTAGGCCATCTGTGCTTCCCATCGGTTGACATCGTTCTTCGATCAGAGATTGTCTCCTATTCTGTTCTCCTCCGTTTTCTGATGCCCTCAAAGCCTACACATCCTACCGTACAATCGCTGAGAGAGCACTATACCTCGAAAGTCGATTGACTATTGTCGAACTGTATCTCAATGACTGCATAATATCGTCAAATAATAGCAAACTAGTTCTATTTGATCACGTACATCCTGCTACGTAACATTAAATAATAAATTAATATTAAATCAATAAATAATAAATTAATGTTAAATAACAAGAATTTTTATAGATAGTGGATAGTGGAGAGATTAAAGCTCTACAAACTGTCTAATAAAATCAATCAATTTTAAAGAAATGAACCAGACTTCTTGAAAAATATAACTAGGAATAACCATGTTCCTAGGATTAGTAACCTAACCCAAACTTATAAACGAGTTTGTAATTAATAATTAATAATAAATAAATTGCAGGCTCAAATCTAATTTCAAAAAATTGAGCAGTGTTTCCCGAATAAATAATATTTCTTGCTATTATATTCTAAATACTTCACAAATATTTTACTAAACTAAAAAATAAACTAAATAAACTAAAAATCTTAATGGAAAAAAATTCCAATCCTTATCTTGGAAATACTTCAAAAAAGCGTGAAAAGTGGTGGAAAATTTGGACATTAAAGAATTCGTAAGCGTGTCGCGAGTGAAGCAAAGGCGGAACTCGCTAGAAGCAAAAGCGTATGTCTGCTTTAATAATTTCGAAACTGACGAAATTCTGTTCTAAAACGTGGCGGCTCTTTCATACGGATTCATGTCAAGATGCACTCTGAACGTTCAGCGATGACGGTACACCGAAGAGACGCATAGACGCACATTTAAGAGGGCCGTGACGAGAGTGCCAACGTCCATTTTAATAATTTCTAAAAGGAGTAATTCGAAAGCACGGCTTAATCTGCGAGGCACCGGGAAATCGCACACTCTTCCCTTTTACGCGTGCGAATTGTGCCAAGATTTCAACAACTTCTGACAAACGTGTCATCGAAGCATCTCGTTTGATAATTTGCAAATATTTCTGTTAATTCCTAACAATTTTTAAAAACGATTTATATTGAAAAATTTAAGAATAAATTACAATTTTGTGTGATTATTCATAATGGAAATTTCTAAGAAAATTAAATCAATTTTAAGTAAATTCAAATTGCCATCTTTTTAAGCGAAATAGGGAAAAATAATTTGATTAACAAAAATTAAGGTGATCGAGAAATAAATTTATTTATTTATTTAGAATCTTGGTTATTGGCAAATTAATAATTGATTTTTATATCATTTATAAACTATTTTATAAACAATTCGTTTAACAATTTAGGAGTATTTTAAACAATTCTTATTTATTTTTAATAATTAGCTATACCAAGATATTTAATTATAAATACAGACTTATTTACCATTAGTACATAGTTGTTTAAAAGAAAAATTTCGAATTTAAATCAATGAATAAATGAATTTTAAATCACTTTTAAACAAATTTGAAATTGAAACGAAATCAATTGAATTTTAAATCGATTTTAAAGAAATTTAGATTTCCTTTCAAAAGGAATAGTAGATTAAAGAAATTAAGAAAATTGAGAAGTCCTATATTATTAGAATTCCTATATATTTAATAACAAATTCATAATTAATTTTCCTATTATTTCCAGATAGTTTTACAATTTTAATCACCTAATACACAACGTAACGAGACAGAGATATCACGTAATCCAAACTTTCGTGACAGTAATTCTACGATTAACCCTTTCATCGGGGAATGTCGACCTAACAGCTATTTAGGGTAGTAGAACAAGACTATATAGACTACCAACGTTACGTAATAAACAACAGAAGAGAATTACGACAAGATCTCAATCTACGAAACAATACTGGACAATGTTTTCACAGAACTCGTACCAATTTAATTTACATAAGAAGCCCAGTCACTACTTAGTGACCAATCTCGGATGACGAGTCACTTGACTGCGGTAGCCAACGGAGTTTGCCTGCAAATGGCGACTGATCCTCCTGATATAAGTGGACCAAGATCTCAGACGTTAGTACGGTAAGTACAGCTGCATGTATTCGGGGGCCAATTATCGGGAAGAAACTTCGCTAGATTGCCGATTTATTGGACTTCCCTGAACTCTTGTTATTCGAACTACTGGCAAGAGTAGCTCGCATTGTACGATCAATTTTGCTTACACTGCTGATCGAAAGAGTAGGCAAATATATGCTCGAATTCGGTTATCTGCTGATGAACTCGAGCTATTCGAACGAAAAATCGTGAATGTGGGGAAATCGGTGAATTGCTATACCGAACGACCCAATTATCCGGGCTGTTTTGTTCACCAGTGTGCTCAGGTTAATGGAGTCCTGGTGAACTAACATTTGGAAGTAGAACATTATCGACCCATATCGTGTACTTGACTAAACTGCACGTTTATACTTGAAATTGTTAAATTGATATGATTAATAAATTATATCCGCACGTATATAGTAATTATAGGATAATTATTATGATTTAGATATTATATACAATATTGCTAGGTAATTGATACTGAACAGCGAATGAACCAACATGAAAAAATAAATAGAAAATATATAGAAAATATATCGAATTTTTCTCTTGTGCTCTCATTTTTGAGAAAGTCAATTTTAAATATTAAAAGGGTAAGGAAAAATGCTTGGTTGTACCAATAATAATTATATAATAATTATATTATATTAAATTATATTACATTAATATAATATAATAATATAATATAATAATTATATAATTATATAATTTCTACTCGACCAGAAGTTAAGATGATTTTTTCAAAAATAGTTCTATGTATCTGATTATTGCAAAAATGGAAAATCCGAAGCCAATCAGTTTGCCAATCAGTTTAGTACTTTCATAGCACTTCGATTTCAGATTTGTGAGTTATCAAATTTAGTAAATAGCGAATAAATAATTCGTGTCATACGTAAGTGTATTATAATTCACAGAAAAATGATAGAACATCGAATAAGGGTGCCATTTTTATTCTAAACACGTAAAACATCATCCAAAGACTATGTCAAGACAAGAAAATTTTTTCATTTTAAATTCAGTTTATAGTAGCACCGAAAAGAGTTAAAGCTGTGTCATTTCTTGAAGCACAGATGACGGTGGCACGTTGGAGATACGTGACAATAACAAATTGATCTATTTGAGGCGGCAGGGTAGCGAACCATGCCCACATCGAGGAATAGGTGTGTTTCAGCTCAAAAATAACGTCCACGTTATAACCCAATGAGGTCACGTAGATCCTTGTAAAACATTTTCCACGGTATAACGTTCCACAATGAAGTTGGAATCGACAATTTCTCGATTTCCTTGTCTGTCATTCACTTCCTGAATACGTAGCAATTTTTCGAAGGAAATAACAGGAATGACAAAGTAGCCCTTGATATACTTCGCACAGGACATAACCGCGAGGTAATTATGGCAAATACCGATTACCTATTGTGTTGCAAATTATCTTACACTATTTTAAATTAATATATTATAAATTGGTATCAATTATTATGCAATTATAAATTATTACGCATCGAGATTATTATTTTATAAATTATTATAGAATATTACCTACTGTAAACTAATATTATATTATAAATAATTTTTATATTAGAGTAATGAATTAGTTTGCACTAGTATTCATATACATGTGTCTACTATGATGAGCTAAGATGTGCTAATGGTTTACATCGATTTTAATATATCGTGATGTAAAAGTGCGTGATTTTAAGTCGTTATGGAAAACGAGTACGCGTGTAATGAATGAGGTATAGTCTGATCTGCGTATTTTTATGTAATGTATGATAGAAGAGAGAACACATGAGAGAGTAGTGAGATAAGTGAGTTACTATCAAGAATTCATTGTGAGAAGACGTAGTGAACAAAAATAGATATATTACATCAATAATTCTTACGCGACCCATTACTATTATTCAACAAATATTTATTATATTCTTATATATATTATCCTCTACTAACAAAAGATTCGTCCTCTAAGGAAAGGATATATTTAAAGAAATATTTATATTAATAATACTTTATAGAATCAGATTATAAATTTCGATTTTAACTACAAATTAATAATTAGAGATAGAAAATAGCAACTATATCATACCATTCAATCTTCTCGTGCCAGAAAATAATAAATTACACCGAAATATTCAAGTACCATTTAACCCTTTGACTGTCACGCCGAAATTATGTACAATTGTTCAATGTGGCACTTTTTATTTTAAAGTGCCTTCTAATTAGCGCTTATATTCACAATGCACCTTTAATTTTCCTTCAATTTTTACAATTGCAGTATACAAGTAGTTCAAGCGCTCCGGTCACCGATGACCACCATGGCGTCACAGGAGAAACCGTGACTGGTCATATAAGACCAACGTGGCAGTCAAAGAGTTAAGTATATTTATACTTTCATATAAATAAACATACGAAACTTGAAAGCTACTTAAAAGCTTCGGCTTCTAGTTTCACCAAAGATCTACACACTATTACATCACAAATTATTTAAAATAAATTAACTATTCTATCACGCATAATTACTAAATTACTAAACAAAATAGCAAGACATAGCATAATTCTAGGACTTCCAGCTTCTCCAATTGCTATTTATCTCTCCTCTCTCTCTCTCCGAGACTTCCCCAGACTTCTCGACTTCCCAAAGAAATTCGATGTTGAAGACGAAGAGGAAAAGAAAATAAATGAAAGGAGAGACAGAAGAGAAGAGACTAAAAGACTTCATGGCGTTGTTTGCACGACTGCAGCCCTCCAGTTAGTCAATTCAGCGGAAACACGAAAGAGGTGGAGAAACAAGAGGAGAGGAGAGGAAAAAAGGCGCGGATGAGAAGGGTTGACGGACAGAGCTTTTTCGTCGGGGTGCTATCGTTCGATCAAACAAACGTCCGACTTCCCGTCGTCGTCGCAATTCCGTTCTTTGTCCCTAAATTCCACGCACCGTCGTTCGCGAAGAGAAAAAGAAAATTCCTGCACGAGGAAACATAACATCCGATGGAAACCTTCACTCGTGGCCTCTGAGTGCGCTCACTTCCGGTTCCGACGTCGCTTCCTGGCCCTTCAAATACTCCGAATCCTTCGAAATTTTATTCATCCGTTGGATATACACGGTATTCATACGAAAAATGCGACACATTCACTAACAAGCGTGCTAATTATAAATAACCTATTTTTAATATCATGTTGAAAAATTAGATGTAAATTTAAATAGGAGATTCGAACTTTATCGTGATAATTCTTTTCATAGTTTTCACTGGCGAGTTCGTCATCTTGGAAAATCGAAATTTCTAAATGTTTAATATCGATATAAAAGACAGGAAAAATTGAACAATAATTATGGAAATTAAAGATAAATTTCTACGAAAAGTCACACATCGAATCTATACTTCTTGCTATGATACAATTTATTGTATTCCATCGAAAACTGTAGAAACAAAATTTAGTATCTTCTCGCAAAATGAAATTACAAATTTAAATGGAAATTATGAAATAATACAATAAGGGTGATCAATTATTAAAATGGTAATAAAATGGTAATAAATTGTTCTCCGATTATTAAGATCAACAAGATATAGAATGATAAATGAACACTGAGTTCAGAAAGTAGAAATTATCGTCGCAATTTTGGTGCCAGAAATTTATATAAATAAACGAATAAGAATTACCGTTTAATATATTTCTTTCGACATAGATGACCGTTCTTCTGAAGAAACAATAATCGTTTATGGGAGACGTAGATTATTCTTCGGAATTGCGTTCTTTTTACTATAAAAGTTCGTGGAACACCTGGAGAAATAATAGGATAAGATAGAACTGCAGGCTGTAATAAGAAAGTTTTTCCTTTTAAGAGAATAAAGTAAGTTGAAAACACGAGAAGATCTACGTCTGATATTTTCGTCGTCTGGCCTTATACGTATGCTCGGCACACTCGTGGTAAAAGGCAGATATAAAATATCGTCGTCGAAGAAGAATAAGAATGTTAATGTTCATCCTCTTAAATAGTAACCCAGGGTTCGTTAATGCTCATAAAACTCTTGAGTTTATCTCTCCTATGGTGAAATACAAGCCTACAACGGATACTATATATGAAAATTTACTTGTCTTTTAAAACCATAGAATCTTTATGAATTTTTACTCAGATGTTAATTTAACAATGAAATATAGAATCTTTATTAATTTTTAATTAAATACCAATTTAATCGACTGTTATCAGGAAAAAATTAGAATTAATTGTGATTTATCATTCCAATTTTTAATTTAATATTACATGCAATTTTCATTAGAAATTAATAATTATAAATGATTCCAATTGGTACCAGTACAATAATATACACATTATAATGCACAAATATACCTAATTTTATTTTTATCTACAAAAATACTGGAAAAGGAAGGAGAAATTATTTCATAAATAAATTCACAGAAATTTGTAATTTCTTTTTCCTTTATTAATTTTTAATTAAATGCCAATTTAAATGACTGCTATTAGAAAAAAACTCGAAATAATTGTGAATTATTATTTCAATTTTTAATTTAATATTAACTACTAGAAATTAATAATTATAAATGATTCGAATTGGTATCAGTACAATAGTATAGACATTATAATCCACAAACGTATCTACTTTTATTTTTATCCACAAAAACATGGGAAAGGAAGAAGAAATTATTTCATAAATAAATTCAGAGAAATTTGTAATTTTTTTTCCCAAAATAATACTCGATAAAATATAAAGGTACGAGTTCTATTAAAAAATTCTCGAACATAGTTTAAAAAAAGATGACACGCGAATACGCAAAAATATGGGGAAAAAACATGATTTAAAAAATCAGCAAAACGACAATTTTTTTTCTACAAAAAAATCAGGTCACCTTCGCTTCCTGAAATAACAGCGCATAATTTCTTCCATCGATATCGTGTCTGGCATAGAGACAAATTCAGCGATATCGGATAAACTTGTTTTTCTCGAGTAACCTGCTTCGTTTGTGCTACGCGTTGTAGGTACATCGAAATAAATAAACTGTAAGTAAGTGGACTGAACGACACCGCACGCAGCAAAGTGCGATTTATTCTTCCATCTTGCAGAGATAGCCATTTGCAAACTAGTCGCTGAGCCATGAACTGGTTATTACAAAGATAGGTAAGCACGCGTATCTTCGTACACTGTTTATACCAGCCACCCCAAACGGCCGTTGGACAGACGAGAAATCGAATGTCCATTGCAGGTAATTCGCGATCGGATCGAACGTTAAGCATGCACGGTACACGCACCCTTAACAGCTGGCTATGGCGGCGGTCGCAATGTCACCGATTGCATTGGATAACGTTTGGTAATGGCTCGTGCACACGCTGCATGCATACGTTAGTGGGACGATCGGACAAGGTAACGAGAATTGGTCACCGGTTAATTTCACGTGCGAAATGAACACTAGGATCATTTTCTTTCACTTTATTTCTGGCTATTTTATTTTATTTTATTTCATTTTTATCTTTTATTTTAGTCGGAATTAGGTTTTATTTCAGATTTTATTTTATTTTACGGTATTCTGCTATTTTATTCGTGATTACTTTATTTTATGATATTTTTCTACTTTATTTGTGTTAATTTTATTTCATATTATATTATATTATTGTGATACAATATTATATTAATACAATATTATATTATTGTGATATGTGGGCATTTTATGGATTTTTAGTACTTTTGGGCTTTTAGTTATAATAGACTATAGGTATTTATTATAATATTCATATATCGTATTATTGAAATATTTTTTTGGAGAAGTGTACAATTTATATTATAATGTTAGTGTTATAATATTTAAATATTAGATTTGAATATTAATATAAACATTTTTATATTATTTTATATCTGTTACCTTTTATATTAGTATCTTAAGTGAACATTTTTTTAATATTTATGCGAAATGTTAAATAATAGGTATTCTGTTACTCTTCTGATGATTTGCAATAATTACAGTTTCTTCTATAACATCATCCACTTTTATTCTGAAATATATAATTTGTCGACAGCGTCTTTGTACAAGGAAACCTTTAGTAGTACAAAGTAGAATACCCTTTGCGTGAATCACGAACGATTGTGAATCATGCTGTAATAACAAGTTCTAACCGAGCAAGCACCGCAATTCATTCACCAGCAGTACGAACCCTATTTTCTTTTCAATTTACAATCCTCCAACATGAAGTACTCTGCAAAGCTCTTTCATTGTTTTGAGATTCATATTACGGGCCTAACTATGTTAGTCGAAAATTTCTTCTGTCTCAAATATTAATTTTATTTGACATTAACTATAAAAAAAAGGAAGCTGTAAAACCGAATAAAAAAATAGGAAATTTGTTACTATTCGTGTATCGATATTTATAGAATATAAACAAGATATTATAAATATCTGATGATATCCATTAATAAACATCTAATAAATACATGTACACAATACAATTTTTCTCGATTACCGAACACGAGGGAAAACTCGATGACCAAGTTTTTATCAATATTCTAATTTTAATATTTAATCCATTGACAAACAATTTCATGTGGCTGGGAAAATCTAAGAATCTAAAAATTAAGAAATCTACACATTAACAATTCTAAAATTCTAAAAATCTAAAATTCTAAAAAATTAGAAATCCAGAAATCTAAAATTTTTTAAATCTAAATAAACATCTAAAATCCAATAAAATTCGATTATTTTCATCGCGATTAATAAGGAAAAAGGAAATAAGCTAGTAAAATATAAGGGAAAATGTCCAATAATTTCAATTAACCTTAAAAACTTTCGATTAAGCGATTACCAGCCAGTTGAGAGGAGCAAATCAATTTCCAGACGCCATTAAATACGATATTTCTCCGTCTCGATTCCCTTCCGTACTATAAAGCTCTTAATCTCAAGGTCGTTACTTTGTACCTGTAAATCATCGCGGTTATTACGTTGCCTGAAACAGCCTCCGGGCCAAGGAGCATCCCTGACGAATAACTACCGGCACTATCAGCATCGCGTCGCTGCCATCGAAACTCGAAACAGAAAATTCTATAGTGATCGATCGCTGGTTGATCATTCGACGCCATAACGAAATAGGAGAACGCTGAATGCGACTCGTTCGCGTTCCATCAAACGATAGACGCGTTAACGATTCGATTGTGCGAAGCCTGTCCGTTCTTCCTTCATTCCGAATTATTTTTCTACGAATTTATCGAATATTGAAGCGTCTTCGATTTGATTTCCTTTGTCAGAGACTGCAGATTGAAGGAGTGAAATTAAAATGGAAGCTTCATGGAAGAACTTTTTATCGGTTTCAATGCGAAATAATAAAATTAAGGAACATACAATGAGGTTTGTTTATATTTTCATTGCTTCCTGGGAAATTTAATTTATTTAAAAAAAATTCTATTTCATTTTCCCGAATTTTGTTTTAATTTGATAAGTTCATTTCGAATAAACAAAACATCGGTCAATTCTTTTTATAAAATATTATAAGGGAAATTGAATTTCTTCTAAATTGCTCAATTCTATGTTGTTTTTAATGTTTTAGTAAAATAATAATATATTAAAAACAAAATAAAGTTTTTTAGTTGCAAATTTGAGATTGCTCAAACCTAAAAATCTATCAAATTCGCCATTATTATAGCAAAAAGAGACGCATTGATATGTGAAACGTCATTTTATACCACCTTCATCTTAAATTGGTAAAATCTTTTTATAAAATATACCAAAACAAATTTCCATCGTTTCCACATTTAATTCTATTTCACACCCGAATTTTTTACGAATAAAAATTCGAACAAAAGAAAGAGGAAATGAAAAACCAAATAACTCCCAAATATTAAGATATCAAAAAGTTTTCAAAGTTCGCCACCGAGTTAAATTAAAAACGTCAGGAAAAAGATAAAAATATATCTACACGTGAAGCATCAATTTATGCCATTTCTCCCCGCAAGATAGTCACCGTCTATAAAAGAAATCCTTTCAGCTTTTCACGAACCGAATTTCAAGCAAGCCGTCCATCGATATCGCGAGGGTCGAGGGAACGAAACCACGACAAAAGTATCGTATCTGTGAATTTTCCACTCTGAGAAATCCCTTGCTCTTCCCTGGCGGCTCTCCATGCGCATAAAAATTGCAAACCGGCTATGAGAGAGCTTATACGCATCAGGAACACCCGGTAGATAAATCCTGGTGCGGTATCGAACACTCCGGGCTACGGTCTCAATGGTCGTGTTTTTCAAAGAATTATAGTTCCCGCGAAAATATCAGAATGATCAAACGAAAGCATTTTTATGAATGTAATTATGTTGGGATGCCTGATTGGCTATTATGGATGCTGTTTTATGTGCCTCGTGTATATTTATACCGTATTATACACTATTACTATTATTATTATTATTAATTATATTATTTTTTGTATTATTACTATTATATCTTTATTATTATTTATTACTATTTAACTATTATTATTATTACTTGTTTATTATCATTATTATTATTTTTCATCACAATATAATCATTTCTATTAAGAAAAAGAGTAAAGTATAGACTCTACTCAAATTTATATTATTATAGTTGAAACTTTAAAAAATGATTGTTTAAACATTCTGATCATTGTTAAAAATAATACAGACTGTTATTGGGGTTTGATATTTTTTGAGTGAACGTTTGTTAAATTTTTAATCGATTATTTTATAAGGATTTTTTGTTTATTTACTATGTTGCATTGTTTATTCGTGGATAAATTAATTTATTTAATGGTTTTTCTTAGTTTTCGTATTTTTCGAGAAATCTTATGAAAGACGTATTTATTCCATTAGAGTCTGAATGTGGAACACTCATCGGACGGAAGGAATGTCCGAGTTAATAGGTTGAAGTGTTCTTTTATTCTTCGACATTCCTTCATTTGGTTTCTCTATACTCTTCGAACGAAAGAATTGTCGAATGAATTATAAGGGAAAACAAAGTAATACGATTTTCCATCAACTGTATAATGGTCACAAATTTAACTTTACTTTTCTATAACAATAAATAACTATCATGAGCTATTTCAAAATTTCTCAAGGCATACGATACTCCCAAAATTTTCGATTAATAATTCAATTCTTTCCCAAAATTAATTAAAATTTGTACATATCTTTAAAATAAATTTATTGATTTATAACGCAAAATTCGTCCACATTTTCCAAACGAAGAAGCTTCCAAATAAATCACAAGAAATAATACAAACGAATAAAATTTTAATTTAAAATAGTCCTTAGAATTTTCCTTCAAATAATGATCTAAAATTATCGATCAATGGTGTAAATCATAATTTTCGAATTCGTTTAATTCTTCCAACTTGCTACAACAACTATAAATGGATTTTAACAGAGGAAAAAATATAATTCCGTGGCTACGGAAATCGAGCAACACCATAACGCGTGCCACGTCGAACGTTCAGCCGATTTAATTAATCTCAAGGCGTTGAATTAACGAGGCAGCTCTCCTTTCGCGTACGATTAAAATGCGCGATAAGAAAGTTCGATTCGGACCGTCAACACGCGATTTGCAAAATATCTTCGATAATTAGTAACAAACGGCTTCGCGAAATGATCGTTCAATTGTTGCCCGAAAGAAAGCGTGTAGGAATATTACTTTCGGTGAAATTGCAGATGCAAAGTAGCCGCGATGAAGTGGAGAAAATAGCTTTGTCCATGCAAACGAGGCTAAAGCGAGACGAAAAGAATTTTATCGTTCATTGTGTGTTTTCTATTAATAGATGGTTACGTAGAAATTCTTTTGCTCCGACGTGCCAATGCTAATTATTTTTATTTCAGCCCCCTATTATCTCTATCCTATCTTCTACCAAAAACCAAAAATAAAAATTATCTAATTACCGGGTTAGTTGAAAAATAATACCGGTATTTTCAACAAAATTAATTTAATTTTCTTCTCTAGTAAAAAGAGATTTACGAAATAACGTATTGATCACTTTAATTTATAATTTTTAATTAATAATGCATAATAGATAGTATGACAATAATTAATAGTATAATTTTTCATTGTCCTTTTAACCCATTGCATTCGAGAGACGACTCTCGGTTACCATTTAATCAAATTCTAAAAATCGGTGTTAATTAATATATTAAATTTAAAATTACCCAACGATGCGTGGAACGTCGAAGTAAAATAAATCTACATCTTAATTTGCATACGATTTCTTATTTATTGTTTTAAAAATATCCTCGATTGTATGGCAGCAAGTCTTCGAATTACTATTTTTAAATATTGAATATTTATTTCAATTTTATTCCTACATTTGAACACAGAGTTCAAGAATATTAAAATATTAAAAATGATTATAAATATAATATCAATTTTTTCACGACAAAAAGTACCTATAATAAAAAAGAGAAAGGAAGTGTAATAAAAAGAAAAAATAAAAGAATTAACGAGTTTTTTTAAACAAAAATTAAATACAATTTTAAACAATGATCTAAATAATAACTATAACCGATATACGTGAAATGCGTTAGTATTTTGGCATTGGTCGTTTCACGTAATTACGTTGGCTGCAACCTGCGAAAGTGAGAATAGTTGAGTCATACTCTACAGCAGGTTTCATAACAGTGGGCCACTCCGACACTGGAAGAGTAACACTCGACAATGAAAGTTCATATAAACAGGAACCCTGCCCAACCTCAGTTTTCAGATACACTAATTTTGATATGAAAATAATTATTGATTTATTAAAGAACAACAAACTTAATGTTGTAACAAAATTTAAGGAAGATAATAATAATTTGCCTAAGTTTAGTGAATAAAAATTAAAAATTGAATGAAGAGATAACATCTCATACATTGATAAATGATAATTTCTATTTTGAATATCTTCTATAAAATCTATTTCAAATTCTGCTCTATCTTCAAAGGTATCTAGGAAGATAAAAAATATAAATATAGAAATTCACAAATGATTATATACCCTTTTTTAATTTTCTTATTGTTTGATACTGAAGAAGTTAAAAAATCTTAATTTTTCAGAAGATTGCTAGATCTTCCAGGCTTCAACGCTATTAATTAAATTAAAGTTACATTTATCGCAAAAATTGGTCAATTCGACTATCACAATCACGCTTGTTCAATTTCCAAAAATAATAAAAGTAACAATAAATTCGAAATCTTCTCAATGCAAGATCCAGAGCAAGTTCCACTTGTCCAATCCTAAGAATACTACTATACCTCAAAACATCTAACAAAAATTAGTCACTATAATAAATACACCCCTTTCATAAATCTTCCACCTCACCTCTCTTCACTTTCTGACCCAATCACAGATCAAACCGACAACCTCCATCTTTCAATTTTCCCAAATTCCAAGCCAATAGCAAAGCACTTAACATCTACCCAACTGTTCGCAACTAAAATAAATTCCTCTCTTCCTCCCAACTCAATCAATTTGGCAACTGATCTCGCGAGCTACATCCAAAACCCTACGTATCAGCCCAAGGAGTTCATATATTCGGCTGCAAGCAGTAGCTCCCATTGAAACCGTCACAATGGACCCAGCCACAAAAATGCAACTAAAGAACAGGCTGAAATAGGCCACCGGTTTGTACGAGTCCATCTGATTGCTCGCACACACTGTGCCAGCCATTGAAGAGAGAGATGATGCACGTCGCAGGAAACGCCCTGTATGCCAGGATCGTACGATCGTTTCACGGTTTTGCAAAGCTTCTGTTGCGTGGGCTAACTCCGTGGCAAGATCGTGTGGGTTGGAAGTCCGAGTCTCGCCAACGCCAGTTTTGCTACGGTTTCCAAGGCTAAGCCGCGAGGGGGAAAAAAGCAGGCAAAAGCGTACGAAGAAAGGCGACCAAACGAGCCCTCAAAATTTTACGGCATCGCGAACAGACGGCCGCTGGCAGTCGGGAATCGTGTCTAAATAGACCTTATGAACCATGTTCGCCAAGGATTTTAGAGACAGAGGGAAGATGGCGCCGCTTTGAATGGGGTATAAGGGAGTTTGACTTTTATGGCGAGATATTTGGGGACGGTGAGTATAATGTGGAAGGTTGTGTGATGAAATGGCGAAGTGATAGAGATTGATTTTTTCTCTTTTTATTTTAAGCGATTTATTTGGTTGTTGGAATTATTAAATTATTTTTAATTCATATTGTTTTTTTTAATAATTAAATGAAAAAAGATTTGGAAAATGGTTGTCAGGGTATGTTTAGTATAGAAGGCATGGATGATATATGGTGGAGTACTAGACACTGACTATTTTTTATTTTTTTCTCTCTTCGAGTGATTTATTGAATTATTGGAATGGTTAAACTATTTTTCATTTCTTTTTTTTTTTATTGAGTGATTTATTGAATTGTTGGAATGATTGAACGAGAAGGGGTGTGAAAAGTGGTTTTTATGATGTGTGTAGTAGAAGAACAATTTTTTAAATATCTCCAAGGTAACAGAATTGGAAGATTTATTTGATACTAAAATTATTGACCTGTAATGGGTAGTCAAATATATTAAAAATGAATAAAAATCATTACAGTTTTATGTAGATAAAAATCAACGTTACTTAATCGTCAAAGGCAGCTGCATATTTTTAATAATTGCACAAATAAAATATCGGAAACAAGTCTCTTTGACTGATTTGACAATTCTAGTATTAAGATTAATATAAATAAATATTAAATTGCTCACGAGGAAATAATTAAATAAGAAGATAAAATGGAATAAAGTATTTGCCCAATATAAAAAATTATGAACAAATTATATAACGAATAAAACCAAATAAAATAACAAATTATATAATTAATAAATAAGATTCCTACATAACTGACATGAGTTGGGAAATAATAAAACATTAGATTTCACACGAAAAATAATAGTAATGACAAAATTAGAAATAGTGTTTCCAATTCAGAACTTCTCACAAATACCTTTTTATACAATAAAAAATTTCAATTAAAAAATCCTAAATAATCTGCTCCTGCATGAATAAAACGCAACAAATAACCAAGAAAATTGTTCGAATTAGAAAGAACTGTTGACATAACGACAAAACATTATTCACTGCAATAAATGGTAAGTCAAGCTCATTCGATGCTAATTGGACAAAGAGTAATCGAATTAAATTCCCGATTTAAATGCAGCCGAAATTTAAATCGAGCTTCAATTCAAATCCAAACATTTAAATTCAAATCGAATTGAAATTTAAATTTAAACAACATTCGAATTTTATTTCTCCGACGTCGCTAGTAGATCTATCAAATAAATTCCGATTCGAAAGTAGACTATTTGTATCGTGCACAACTCGATCACTATAGGACTTTCTACCAAACTCCTTGCCAAACGGTCATCGTGACAGGATTAATTAACGGTAAATTAAAAAGGATGGTCGAGTTACATCTCGTTGATGTCATTTGCAACAGTCGTACCGCTTTATTCATAGCGATTACTATCGCGACTCGAGTTCAAAGTCAAATGAAGCAGGTTACCATGTTAATTCTGCCCAAGTAATGAGCCAGAGGGATCAACTTCCTCCTATCAAGAATAATAAAAAGAAAATTCGCGGAAGCCAGAGTAAAATACAAGGTAAAGTACAACGTAAAATGCGAAGCTAAATAATAAAAAATTTAAAAACAGAAATTTTCAATAATTTAATAAATCAAACAAATTTAACCCTTTGTACTCGACGATTTTTTGGCTAAAGAAGAATAGGAGTTCAAAGATTTTCTGTTACAAAGCTGACGATACTTTTCTCAGCAGTGAATGAGTCGTGTTATAATTAACACGTAGAATTATTTGATTTCGATACCTCGCACACCGTTACATTATCTGAAATTTGACATAGCAATGAATATCGAGCTTCGAAATTTTTTCAAATGGCGATTAAAGGGCGCCTCTAGAGCGCAAAGGGTTAAGAATTCTATTGGAACCCGAATTTCTATATACGATACGGATTCTAGCAACAAGGCTACGTCGGAAAAATACAAGTCGGCGGAGAGGAAAAACTTTGCATTTCGCAAATTTTGTAGGTGCTTATATAATGTTAGTGTTTGATGATGTGAAGATGACCATTGGCCCTTAATGAAAGTAGGAATGAGTCAGTTGTTTTTGGATTTTGGAATTGGTCTGCGCTTATTAGCTAAGCCCTTCTAGTGACTTAGTCATCCAACAGTTCTTTGGAGAAAAAGCAAAGTCTATCTGTAAAAATGATTTTTCGAGATACTCAAAGTTGAAACTCTCTTTCTATATGTAAAGAATATACAATACAATGGGCATTGTACAAACTTCATCTTCCTATCTTCCTAATTTAAAAATTTCATTATTTTATTTTATAAAGAAATAAAAATGAAAAAGAAGGGACATTATTATAATATTATAACTCGCAACAATAATCAGGAAAACGTTGAAAATGTTGCATAGATGGAATGTTAAGCTTAAGTATAAGTACATAAATGCACATATGAAAGATATCTTGTCAGCTTGTTCAGCCTGGTGCATGCGGCCAATGGCTGCCTTCCTGCATCACATTTATCGCCAATAAACAATGGGATATATACTTAGCAGGCATTAAGTATACACAGCAGTATAGTAGAAAGTGGTATCCAGATGTTCCCGATATAAAAGGACGGATTGAAGCTTGCACGAGAAATTACAAGGGGAACAAGCAAGTTCGCGAATTGCATGTAATCTTTCGAGGATTTACATTCGATGAGCAGTGATTATCCTTGCGTGCGTATGGTCTTTCCAACTCGATGCAACTTCTAAACTTCCAACGAGCCCTTTCGAGCTGTGAAACCAGCCTGGACAGAGCTAAACGAATCTTATCGTCACATTTATCTATGAGTGATAAGGAGAATAAATAAGAGATAAAGACGGAAATAAATTAAACGTTATAAATCGTAGAAGGATTAAATCAAGGAGGTAAAAAGTATACAAAGTCGAAGATCAAATATAAGTCGTGGAAAATTCTTTGTTTCTTGGTAATGAATTTTAAATCTACGCTACAAAAATTTGTGTTGCAGTCGATAATCGAATAATAAGATTCTTGGAGTGGGAAAGATTAAAAAGAATGAAAATTAAAATTATTTACAGTTATATTAATTTTAATTCTTGAATATTTAAAATTATATTAAATTTTAACATACAAAATTGGATTAATCGACTTTTTTCTAAAGGACGACGTATTATTTTTATTATTATGTATTACTTTATTGTACTGTATATTTATATATTTTTCTTGCAATACTATTTGCACTGCAGCCATAAATTTTCTCAGGCAAAAATATTTATTTAAATTATTTTAAATAAATTGATTAATATTTTTTGCTAATACTTATTTAAATTTATTAAAATTCTTTCAGTGATCCTAGCCCAATCACCTAAAAATAAAATTATTACGCAAAAACTGAAATTTTTATTTCAATGACACTTGGAATAAACTTTCCCTTCTTCATTGCACAAAAAGGAGCAGACAAAAAAATTGCACTAAAATTAAAGAAACATTCCACGCAGGTCCAAAAGACCAACTTGTTCTCGTCTTGGTAAACAAGTTTACGAGTCTAGTCATCTGTGCATGACGAAAGGAGAATTAGAGATCTTAGCTGATACGCTTGGAAGCGTGTCTCGCGAAACAGTTGATCGCTTCGAGATATACAGAGACACTGATGGTCGTCGGGTAGGATCAACCAGTGAAACAGTAAACCATAAACTTTCATTTATCTGCTCAAAGACACGTATATGTTCCGTGTATTACATCTGTCTTTCCAAAATGTCCATTACTCCGAGACGCGAATGGTCACTTCTAGGGAACTCTATATATCCCCTATATATCCAGAGCGACAACCTGGCCTGACGAGGAGACGACTCGGACAATGTTACTTCTAATAAGGCACTCAGACGTCGAATAAAATGCCACGGTATAAGTTCTTACGTTCACACCGGCAGAGCAAGTGCATAGTAGCCAAAGCATGCAACATTCCTATCAAATTACGACCTTTAAGCATCGTAACCGTTGCTCGAGCACCTTGCAATGCCTCATTATGCAACGTTAAGTTGCAACGCGGACGCAATCGTCCAGGTGAAGTCTTTCGAAGCCATTATAGTTCGCGACAATCATCCGCGAATCTAATTTCTGTTCCATAAAAATTGAAATAGGATGCAATGAGAGTAGCCAATCGATGAAATAGGATCCATAATATGAAAGTGATTTTCTAATTTGTAAGTATACGATGTAAGTGTATACCGATAACGTGTTTTTAATTTGTAAGTGCATGTTATAAGTGTATACTGATTGGTTTTAATGGTGTAATGGTAAAGAGTTAATTCTTTGTTAGCTTTGTTGGGCACTGGCCGATGATAACGGTGATTAAATAAATTGGTATTAATTAAATCAGTTCACTATTCCCAATCGCAATTTTTAATAGGAACTGTCAATTTGAGATAAGATTATGTTCGTTGATTATAGTTGGTGAGTTATCTGATTGGTTCGTAGTATGAGATGATAGTGCTCAATGTTGAATTAAAATCCTAGGATCTTATGTAACTTGGAATTTTTAAAAATTTTTTACAATATTAATTTTACAAAATTTATATAAATTTTTAATATTATATTTTTATTAATATTATAATTTTAAAATTATATTGCGAGGATTTACGAAAAGGCAAATTTCTCTTGAAATAATTTACAGAAGATCGAGATCCCGTTGCAAGAATTTACGGAAAATCGAGATTCTGTTATAAGGAATGACAAAAAATAGAGATTCTGTAGGAAGAATTTACGAGAAATCAAGCCTCTCTTGTAAGACATCGCAAGAAATCTAGGTTCCGTCTAGAGAGCTCGATACTTCTACTAGACCCCAGGTGTCACGCCTCATCAGGAACCCACGGACGAAGCCGATAGATGTTCAACAGGTCTAGTTCTTGCCGCCGAGTTAATGAAAATAAGAGTCAAGTGAAGTCCATATCTTCTTAAACGTCCATCCTTCTTCTTCGAATCACTTTCCTAAACACGACTCTCAAGTATTAAACTACCGAAGTAAACAATTACCTCAGAATCAATCCTATCAAATCCTCAGTCTCATTCCACCTCTCTTCACCTATTCTTCCCTTCAAACACAGAATTACCACAAATTTCCTGGTACGATCCACTTCTGATGAAAGACAATCGAAACAGTACAAACACGAAATTGAATTAGAAACAACGGGAAAGAACCTAACACAACAAACACCACAGCTCCCTCTCCAAATCCTCGCGAAACTTTCGATATTCGAGAGAAGAAATTTAAAGGAAAGCTAATAGCCTAAGATTTAACCCTCATATATATGCCGCATATATGGGATTGGCGAAAACCATCAGTTTGACTGAGGAACTCATAAATGTGTGCCACGTAAACGCATCGCTTTAGTCACGTATATCTAGAATTTGACATCTTGGAGTGCTAAAATAAAAATAGCGACTAAGCAGAAACGTCTATTGGTAATTTGAAATGCCTATTGTGGCAACAACTCAACTCCATGGTACGGTTAACCCTTTGGCCAACAATCACGTGTGAGGCTCGTGGTCAGGTTTTCGGGTCAAAACAGATTATCACGAGCCTGACACGTAGCACATCGATCGTCTGATATATGGACGCTGTTACGGTCCTAGGACCGCAAGTCCCAAGTTAAGTGGTACACTATTTTATATCCTTATTGCCAACGACGCTATGAACGAAAATCACGTTTAAGAAGAAACGAGTGCTAGTAGTTTTTGAATGACTATCGCGGCAGCAGCTCGGTTAGGTTAGGTTTACTCAAAACCGCTCGGTCCGCAAAGGGTTAACCAAATTTTCAGAAATACAAATTTTCAAAGGAAAGTCCGGTATTGGGTAGGAAAAATGCGAGAGAAACCCAAGCCAAAGCTAACCTAAGAATCACCTCGTCTCCAGTTTCAGCGAGGCGGAATCAGCAACGAACCAAACGGCACGAAAGCTCTCAGCCTGAGCAATCCTCACACCGACCAGCTCCACCCGATCTCTCGGGCCATCCGTCGCGTTTTTTCTCATCTTCGCACCCATTACACCAGACGTTTACTCCCTCCGTGGCCGTCTGGGCTAGGGAAGATCAACGCGGGGAGGCTCCGCTCTCGGAATCACGGGCTCGCGTTGGAAAAAAGTTCGCAGCGAAAGAACAAACCGGAGCACGAAACCGAGAGATTCTAGCCTCGGCTAGAAATTCCGAGTACGTTGACCGAGCCGGCGCGCGCGTGCAACTTTCATACCTCGCCATTGCTGTAGGTCAGTTACCTGTTTCTCGTTGTACGTTTAGCTAATGCACGCAGCTTCGTAATCCGAGGCTTCCCTCGTAACCGCGAAGATTAAAATTATGTACAGCGAGCGAGGAAAAAGCGTTCCCTTGCTCGTAACGTCGTTCGCCTGGCGTTAGATGGACAGAGGAAGAGCTGGTCCCGGGTTTCTTGCAACAACCGGCAAACGTTTAAAAATAGACGAAGCCTTCACGTAACATCCTCAGCATTCGGAATTCGCCAGTCAGAGAGACTGCCGTACGTTCAACCAAGAATTAGACGGGTTTTGGATGTTTGCTTGGAAACTATCACGATTGGAATGGTAGCCTGTCAGGTGTCCGGAATCCGCGAGACGTCTCGACGCAGGAGAATGTTGGTTCAAGGGCTGATCGAGCATAGGAGTCGGTGGAGGAGAATCTTAGAGTTGTTTTCGTTGGTCCAACTGAGGAATTGCAATTAATCATTCGACTACAAATTGGTGGAAAATTGAGCAGAAATATTTGCAAGATGTGTACAGCGGTAGCCAGATATACCGAGGTGCAATGGAGTAACAGTCGAAAAATAGAACGAGAAATTTCGCGAAAATTTATTGCGAAATTTATTTATTTATTCATAAACGGACTGGAAACTCTTTATATACATAACTGTGTAAACATAAAATTGCACACGATACATAAAAGAAACAGAGGAACAAAGGTTTCATAATTTCTAGAAAGCCTGTGTACTTGTAAAATTTTAAAGTTATCGTGTAATTGTGGTGTTTCACAATTGACGTTTAAAATTTTGTAGGGAACCGGTAAAGAAGTCAATGTTTTCATCTAATGTATGTCTAACTGTTAAGATGTGGTTTATCGGATTTCGTTGACCGTATTTGATTTTGACGTTATTTATATAAAAACATAATCTAGTTGTAAGCTGTTGGTCGGTGCGTAGAAGGTAGCCTGTTCTAGCAAAAATGGACAATCGATACGATTGTTAATTTATTTGATATATTTATTCATTTCACGACAGAACTTCACAGAGTAACGTTTAGTTATTATTTTAAACCTAAGTCTTCATGGAAACGAAAAAACATAGAATTTTGTAACACACGCGACTATAATACTTCCCATTCGCCACTCCTTTTGCCGTAAACAGAACCAAGATTCCATTAACTCCCCCATCCGGAGGGAACCTTGCCGCTACCACAACATTTTCTTAATTTCAGCGTTAAAAAAGGAAAAAAACACTGTAAAAAAATCGGCAAAGCAAGATAGAGAATCCCGGCAAAACCAGAAGAATTCATCGAGCTAGCTCGCTAACTGGTAATCGGTACGTGGTTAACGGTAACGAGAGTCCTTTTTCACTCCGGTAATTACGTATCCGCCCTCTCGAACTGCGTCTGCAGTTTCGTGAACCAACGATCGATCGATCAGAACAATTAGTTGCGAGACGGCATCCGCTATGTTTATCATGGAGTATAATAAAAATAGATATAGCGCTAATAGAACAAGATTAACCTGACGAGAAGACTGTAAGAATAACAATATTAAAATCGAAGAATACAATTTAAATATTAATTTTAATTGCTATTGCTGGAGAATTTGAGACTAGCTACCATTCAAAATGATAGAAATAAATTCGAAATGATAAAATAAATAAACAAGATAATAATTCAACGATATATGACATTTACATTACATTTGTTGGAGATACGAGTCGTAGTGGCGCCAGTGAGTTAAGTGGAATATCGTCTTGGGGCGTGAAAGGGCTAATATTAAAATTATTTGCACTGGAAATAAAATTAACGTAAAATACAGAATTAAGAATTATTCGCAGTACTTATGACAATCTCAAAACTCACAGTGGTATAAATTAGGGCAACCTTAAAAGCTGCAATAAAATAAAATTAAATTTAAGACAATACCAAATAATTTATATGCGATTTCTTATTTACCGTGTTAGAAAATATCGTCGACGTGCAGAGTAGAAATAAATAAGGATTACCACGCAACCCCTTCCGACCCCTTCCAACTGCCATGACCATAATTACTCTTTCTCTCTTACGCTAATTACACATCGAACGAAACGTCGATCCGACACGGTGGAATAATTTCTCGCGGAATAAAGACGAATGTTAACGTCGAGTCTGTTTCGTTCCACGTTTTTCCTCCCGTCGAATATTTTCCCTTTCGAGGGACGGGGCAGAGAGGAAGGAGAGGGGAGGGCGCAGGGGAAAAAATTGAACGAACGCGTGCAAGCGTAAAGTAAACGCGACTTCGCAATTTGCATAGCTGTCGCGTTGCCAAAATCGATGGCAGTGGCAAGCAACGAAACCAAAGGACACGAAGTTGTCTCTGGCTTCGCCACGCATCGCTCCTTTTACGTATCGTACACACAACGTTGTCCAAGAGAAAAAAGGAGAGTGGCGTGGGCAGCTAGACAGGCATTGAATATTAAACAATTTCATTCGAACGAGTTGCCATCGCCGAAGCAACACCCGATCGAGAAAATACGACACGCAGATTCCGCTGTTATTGCAATGGAGTACTGCTCCAAGACATTAAAACGGTGAAACTAATTCGAATTTATATATTTTTTTATTTTTTTCTTTCATTTTTGCAAGTCTATTAATTGCGGGTTGTTATTCATTTTTTGGAAGAATTAGAAAATATTTTTTTGCTATTAAATGATATTAAAAATGTATGATGGCATAAAATAGCATAATGGGAAAATTATGGCATCATGGATTTCATATAATTTGGTGTTTGAAATTATTGAAAAATGCAGTAGATTTTAATTTTGGAAGAAATAGATTAAAATTGTCTATTACATCAGCGATTCTCGATTCTTTCTCTATTTTATTACTCTGTAAGCAATATTTCTTCGTTGGAACATAACTCACTGTACATAATTTAACAATTTTACATAAAATATGTAATACAAATTTTATTAGATCAGCTCATGTACCTAGCTACACGTACGTGAGAATAATCAACGTATCACCAGTGGTACGCATATCAGAGACTGAGAACCACTGCACAGTACACTTGAAGTATATACTAACTGTATATTAACGGTATATTAAAATACAAAATGTATATTTTGTTTCTTTTAATTTCGAGAATGTATAAAGGTATAATCGAAGATCAATTTCTTTTCAAAAAGAAATTACGATTGGATGAATTTTAAATATCTCACTGACGAAGCTTATTCAGTAGAAATGCTGGTTGCAAAGAGGCTTGATTATGGAAATCATTGCGTAATTATTACTTCGTTGCACTGCAATTTCGCCGATTTGCAGTTAATTATCTTCAAGGTACAATAATTTATCACGATGTTGCAATTATTTGCGAATACATTTCCAATCATTTTCATGGAAGCGTGAGTTTGCAAATCGCGGGAATTATAAAACGAAAGGATTTCGTGATAAGCAAGAGACTTCGATGTTCGAATAGATTATTCTCGACGCGAAAGCACGGTCAAATTTAAAGGCTATTACGGTTAAATATCAAACGAAGAGAATCGCCTCGTGTGAATAGCAAAATGTCACAGCAAAAACTGGTCTCTGCACAAACATATGAGGAGCCAATTACTGACCTACAAATTTATCGAACACCATATGAAACAGTTCTCTCTGATTTAATTAAAAAAGAACCCACGATTTAATAACTAAAATTAAAACTCTCGTCGCTATTAAATTATAAATTTTGAACATGGTATAATAATTAAAAATAGTATACGAATAATAAAACAAAATATAATCAAATTTACCCTATTTTAACATAAATGGTAAAATAACTCGATCTCTTTTTATTTAATTAAGTTTTGACAAAAATTGTATGGTATTCTGCTCAGAAACAAGACACATATATAGAAAATTAAAAAAATGTTAAAAAATTGACCTTGATATGGACTTGAAAATGCCTACACATTAAGAAACTAATCTTGTCATTTAAATCCCCATAAAAATTAAAAGTACCTAAAGACATTTGATAAGTTTAACTGCTTTAAAAGTCGTTTATGAAACTTTTCATTGTCCCAATTTAAATGGACACCCTGTACATTCATACATAGGGTAGCAAAGATCGAAAGAATTAGCTTTCGTATTACATAGAAACAGAGCCAGAGAAATGTTCAATATAAATCAAACCTAAGAATTTAAAATATAAATATAACAATTACGTACTATATTTATAAAAACAAATATAATTAAAATATAATAAAAATATAACCATAAATATAACCAAATACGCTATCTCCTTGATTACATTATTTCCAAATACAATCAGAATCTTTCCACTCTAAATAATATTACGTTCTTCGTTCGAGCAAACGAAGTTCAACGAATGGTAATGAAAAATACCCGCAATTTCTGAATGACGAGTACTCCTGGATTTTTTCATACCGACCTATTCGAAAGATAAACTGTGTAATAAGGAAGAGAAACGGTTCGTGAAGCGCTTGTCACGCGACGTCTGCCTTCACCCAACCACGAAACGCAGTTCGCTCCAATTGTATCACTCATCCTATATCTTAAAACCATAAATACCGACGATTTTATTCTTCATATAACGAGGAAACGCCTCGAATACCCTTTAACGTCGATGCAAACACGATTCCCCAAGGAACTCCAAAGCCGTACTTAAAACCCCGTGATTTTCCCGAAAAATTTCACCAGAAGATGCAATTCTCACCGTCGGAAAATAACCAGAAAGCTTAAAATCTTCCCGAAGTTTAATAGTGTCCCAAAAGATTACAGGACTACGCGCGAGCGGATAGAAAGTGGAACGCTGGGCGAATTTTACGTGAAAGAGTAAATTTCTTTGTTAAATAAGAAGCAAAGAGACTCGGAATCCCTTCAAAGCTTAATGGCCGCCGAAAAAGGGGTACAAAACCACGCCCAAGTGCGGAAAAAGTGGAACGCTCGCTTCTATAAATGCGACGCAAAACACCGGTCAACCATAAGTATATCTCCATGCAAATTTTCATTAACGAGAACTCTTCGTTGTTGTACATACCACACTCGAGCCCCTGGCGATGGTGAAAATTCGAAAATTCGGAATTCCAGGAACAAAAGATCGTTTGTCTTCTTGGCATTCCACTTTTTGCACCGGGGTGTACTTAACCTATCAACCAGCGTATTCTTCCTCTAAAAGTATCCTCTAACTTGGTTACATAATTAATAAGAGACGAATTATCTCGTGTGGTCTCATCGATCGACGCCATACTCGACCTCTACACTACCACTTTTAACGCGGCACCAATTCTACGCTCGAACAAAATTCCACATCTATAAAATAATAAATAATCTGAGAAAAAGCAAACAATAAATAAATGAAAATAAAAGTTCGGAAGTGAGAAATAAAGGAAATGCAGAGTTAACTCGTCCCGCTGGTCAAGAGGTTAATCATCCCATCTACCAACAATTACCTTCCTTAAAACCGCAATTGCGCCGGAAACCTGGTCCTTCGCCCGATTCTTCGCCCATTCCAAAACGAGCAAATCGTAGAATCAGATCGAGCACGCGATACGCGACTCGACGTGAAAACGCTCCAAGCCATTCCAGAACCTCCATCATGCCAGTCCCCGGGCTACACACAGGCACAGCAGCGGGACAAGGAGCCAACGATCGACGACCGGATCACGGATAGCGCGCGCGCACGATCGACTCGCGATCGACTGGTGATCGAATGGCGAGGAGCACGATTAAATCCAAAAAAAGAAAAAAAAAAAATCCGAAGGAAGAAGGCCAAAAAACCCGACAGAAGGTGCTCTGGAAGCGACGATCTTCGAGACGGCAACGTTAATTTGCCGAAAGATGGAACTTTCCCGGGGTTCAACGTCCTTACCAAAACGAGCCTGAGTATCCAAATCATCCAGGCGGAAAGCTTGTTACAAAGTCTCCGGAGCTCTGGACGCGCAGGCGGTTCATTACTTTTCCGGAAACGCGAGCATCTTCGGATCACGAGGACCACGCGAGGCCGTTTCCGTTTTTAGCGAGCGCTCATCGATCGGTCTCGCCCGGATGACGAGAAAGATGAACGGGATCGAAGAAAGAAGCGAAGGAGGAAGAAGAAGAAGAACGAGAAGACCGGAAGAACTCGAACTTGAGGCGCACAGGGACACGGACAGCCGGAGGAAAGACCGGAGAAAGACTGGCTGGCTGAGTTCCACGAACGAGCCAACGAAAGAACTTCGCACTGTTTCGTATGTGGATCGCGATCCACGCACCGATGACCACGTTAACTATTTAACGTGCAGTTGTTAAGCGCATTGCACAACGAAGATCGAGCCACGAAAGATGTATCGCTGGCCAGGTGCGCGCGCAGGCCTAGCGCCATTTCCATGGGTGAAAAGTGCCTTAGAGTGTGAAAATACGGGGTGCGGCTGTGGTAACCATGGTGTGACTCCATGCAAGGTTGTTCCTTCGGGTAACAGTAAGGAGAGAATATTCAATGATGTTTTCCGGCCAGAGGAGGTGTTGGAGGAAGTCGATTATCAGAAGGGATTGGCGACTGTTCAGGGACCTGCGTGACGATCCTTGCGGATATTTGGCTCGAGGGTTAGGTCAAATCGATGTGTGTACGTTATGGAGAAATCGAGAAGGTATTTTTAGAGGAAGTTATTGGAAAAGAGATGGGGTCTTGGGAAGAACAGGTCATCGAATACTTTTAGGTATTAATATTATTTATTTCGGTGTAATATTAATATATACAGAATAAAGATAGTTATTTCTTTTTTACCCATAATCCCTATTATTAGTATCTTTATTCTATCCTAAGGAAGGTATATCAAATATATTCTGACTGTTCGCACGGGGAGTCAAAACTAGAGTGAAGAAAAAGGGTATGCGATTGCAGTTCGTCCTGGTCCAATAATTCTTATCTAACGCGTGAAATAAACACTTCACGCGTTCCCAGAACCTCTGCGGCGCATAGTTTGAAGATATATCTATTTCTCCTAAGAGATTGATTTTTGTATATACATTAAGACGTATCATATTTTCAACAATATATATATATTGTTGATCAGTCATTTTACTATTAATTATAATTAATAATTGATAAATTATTAATAAAAATTGA
Organism: Eufriesea mexicana; assembly: GCF_001483705.2. Classification (NCBI taxonomy): domain Eukaryota; kingdom Metazoa; phylum Arthropoda; class Insecta; order Hymenoptera; family Apidae; genus Eufriesea; species Eufriesea mexicana. Next base: position 121,969 of record NW_016911092.1, read on the forward strand.
TAAAATCGTGGAATGTTTTGAGACATTAAATTAATAGGAATCGTTGATAGAAGATTAGAAACTCTTAATTCTTTCTTATTCTTTATTCTTATTTTTATTTATTTATTTATTTATATTTTATATATTTTATTATTTATTCTTCATTCTTATCTTCAGTGATGGAAACAGAATTTTTAGCAATTCCTGTCAATTTTGCTATATATGAGATTTTCTAAAAGTTTGTAAGAATTTGTACAACAGTTTCGAAATTCATTTCATACAAATTGCAAGTGATATCTCTGACTGTCAAATTCAGAGATCGTGCAAAGATACGTAAATAATATAGAAGCGTAATCAAGCACCTTCGATACATATTTTTCCTACTGTATCATGAAAAATTATCTTCTATCTAGTTGCATCATCGTTCTACTCGTAAACAATCTGGATTAACTCGTACATATTTCGTCAGAGCTGAACCGAAAGCATTTAATCAAAAAATTGGTTAATAGAACAACGAGAAGAGTAGCAGGTACTTGTTGGTATTTCTTTCACGAATAATTATTATGAACAATTAGAGGATACGCCATTTTTTAACTTTTCTTTCTGTTTTAGCTTGCATGCTGCGTAGGCATTTTTCATTTGCTTAATAGATACGGGATTAAACCGTTTAATGCGATCACGATAGGCGAATTTTTTAACAGCACGTCTACTCATGGGTGTTTCTCATGAAAACTGTATGGAATCCGTGATACATTATGCAATCCACGGTCGTACGAACAGTTTTATATAACTGTGAAATATTCTAAAGATCGCTGGACAGAGTTAATCCCAGATACCATGACACGGGTGTAAATAAAATAATCAAATTACGTTCGGATAATCACGTGGAATCACAGGTTGCGAATTTTCTGCCTCCAGTGGCAGTCCTACTGACCCAAAATCACGAAAGGCAGCCTTGAAATATAATAAAAAATCTTTGGAATATATTATCCTCAAAATATAACAAAAATATTTAAAATTTAGTGCCTTTGAAGTGATAAAGATAAAATTTATTAAAATGTAGTGGATTTAAAATTCGATAAAATTTGATAAAATGTAACAAAAATATAAAAAATTCAGTGCCCTTGAAGTACGATAAAATTTATTAAAATATAGTGGATTTAAAATTTGATAAAAGTCAGGAAAAATTTCACATCCTTGAAATAAAACAAAAATGATCTTAAATTAGGGAAATTTTAAAATTCGTGAAATGGGTAACATGTGTGAAAAATAAAAGGGATCCGAACTCAAGTACACGAAGCTTTCACAATGACATAGGAAGCATGGACGAGTGTTCGCGAATGCATAATATGGAGGCCTCTACTTTGCATTTCAGCAATTGGGATAAAATCTCCAACGATTCCACCTCTCGGGAATTAATATATCAATGTATGCAATATACCTGCATGATATCTGCAAATATAAAAATCAGAATAATTTTGAAAATATTTCTGCATCCAGGACAGAACATCCAATATACCCACTACTAAAGAATTAATATATAAATAAATCTAATATTTCTATACACTAACCAAAAATGTAAAATCTATAAAATTTCCAAAAATATTTTTCTACCAAGAACAAAATATCTGATAATCCTATGCTTGGAAAAATTAATTCACAAATAAATCTAATATTGCCATAAAATATCTGAAAATATAAAATCTACAGAATTTCCAAAAATAGTACACTACTCAGGACAAAATATCCGATGATTTTATCTCTGAAATTTTATCAAAAAATTACTAAAAATATTTCAGTAATTAAACAAAATTTCCAATAATTCTATTTCTGAAGATATTAATTATGCACTTCGACAAATCTAAATTTTCCAAATATTTAAACTCTTGCTTCATATGTATAGTTACTTCATTACATAATTATTTCATTCTTTAAAAATTCAGAAATCGTATAACGATGCCTCGATACAGGAAGAGCGAACCGATTTTTAAACGAATGTAAGCAAAGGCGACAGATTTTTGATGCTCGATGCTCGTGAAATCGCAGAATTTTACACAGTCATGATGTCATAAATGTTTAGCAGATTCGGTAACCAGAAAATGCAATTTCAATCTCGCACAACGTGTCGAAGCGTGGTAGCAGTAACACGTGCATGAAAATTGGATAGCATTGTTCGCAAAAGCGCATCGACCGGTTGGTCAAGGCCATTTTAACTTCCTAACGAGATTAGGGATACACCTTCCCCTAATTCCCCTAAAAGGAACCCTAATCAAGCCACTGTTTCGGTTTAATAACCCCTTAAACGCGATGTAAACTTATTCGATGAATCGGTGAACGGTGTGTGAAATTGGAATCGATAAATTGGGTCGTCTGCATACACGAAGGGAGATAATTTCGTTCGTGATCATAGCGAACTATAAAATATTTAAATTAGTAAATTTTTTTTTAATTAAAATAATTTTTTTAAATCATTTTTAAAGGTAAAATAAATTGAAACAAAATTATTCAAACTGAAACGAAATTGAAGAGCATATACTGAAACTGACCATTGCCAATTTTTTAGAGCTTTCAAACAATAATTCTAATAGTTAGAAATAAGATTTACGCTATTATTAAATCGGTGTTATAAAAGTATATATTTTTCCTGTGTTATTGGGTTAGTTAGAAAGAAATTTTTATATTTTCAGTATAAAATAATAATAATTATTTTCTAATTCGATAAATCGTTGAAAATAATTTATCGAATAATGGATGGATCATTTTGATCGATATTTTTTGGATATCTTGCAGATAGCAATTAATTAATTCTAATTGACATATAATTATTTATTATTTAATAGATTAGGAACGTAGATTTGTATAATGAAAAAGGTGAGTATCATCTGCTATTTATAAAAATTCGATACTATTTATTAGTTTTACAACCTAATATAATACAAAAAGAATTTATCAATTCTCTAAAAACAAATTCAAAAAATCGATAAAATCAACAAGGGTCATTATTGATATTATCACTATTGATCCATTCGTTACTTTTCAAATAAATATATCAAACAGACCTTATTTCATTACATTTCTCGCTTCAGTTTCTCCAACGTCGTAAAAATCTACTCACCCACCTACACATGCAATGCAATTTTATAACTAATTAACGATGCTTCCCAGTGTCATAGAAAACAAGGATCACAAGCATCCTTCTAATTAAACAGAAGTGTGTCTATCTAGAAAGTACCACAGGATTAATTAACGCATACCAACCTTATTTCATTTTCAAAATTGCATGCCATTAACGACTAAAATGTCCCACTTTCAGCCAGCAAATCAAGTCGCGTGTATTTTCCACGCTGGAACAGCAGATCGAGCTTCGTGGTAAAGCAAAAACCTAAAATTCATTCCGCGTATGTCGTTTCCATTTTGGCTCAATAAATGAAGGAATAAAAATGAACGATAAATTCCAAGAGAAAGCATAAGCTTGTGTACAGTGTGTGCGCAATGTCCTCATAAATATCGATACAACGGTAACTACCCTGATAAATTCCCCCGATGAAAGAAAAGAAATAACAAAATTTACTACAATACGTGATTGCAATAAAAGCAACTTGGAAAACTTGAAAAACGATGTGGAACATTCTATAATTGATCTGTATATATTTATAATTTACAAACCTAGAATCTGTCAATAAGGAAGATGTCGACTTCAGAAAAACGTAAAATATTAATTTTATTAATTTTATTAATATTTTATAAATATTTATGGCTATAACTATACTAAATTTTCGAATTTTGAAATAATGCTTTACCATAATCTTCTACAGGCTTCAAACTTTAAGAGAATTAAAAAAAAAAAGGAATATTCAATTTTTCAAATCTATTGAGGCAGTTCCTCTTTAAATTAGTAAATAAACATAGACAAACATACAATAACTCTAACTATATATAAAAGATCATTATATTCAACGATATATATTCCTAACCACCCGTAATAATAATAATGATAATAATAAAAATATTAATCGAAGAAATCAATTCCAATGTGACTCCTAACCTAACCTAACCTAACCTAACCCAAATTTTAACAAAGAAAACCCTATCAATTTATCTACCAAACCTACAATTCTGCAATCATGGTCACCTAAAGATCATAGAGTTTGTATTTTCATCAGCACTAACCATACCAAATAAAAAATACACGATGACATTTAAAAAAATCAAGGTGACCTAGACCTTTCACAAAAAAAAAAAAAATTTGGAAATTTGTATATGTCAATACATTACCGACGAAATACCGAGTAACTTTCATTGAAAATATTTTTCAGTCAGACAGCCGAAAGAGCCTAAAAGATCGTGGCGACAGTTACACGCCACACCCTGTCCATGTATGATTTAAACGGAATGGTATGTACATACTGAATTTCGCGAATCGAAGAAGACGTTTAAATGTAATTTAAATACCAAAACAGAACCGATATCGCAACATAAAGTACACGTATATATACATACATCGGCAACAACGGCCATTGGTCGGTAAGCAGTGGCGGCCACTTAGCCGGAGAGTACCGTAAAGCGCGTGTGGCACGCGAAACGATGACCAGCAAGCTCGCATAAGTGTTCAGAGTCGTAGGCCAGCGGCGTAACTCGGAACGCGAGCCGCGTATCGGTTCCCGGGAGAGAATCGCGCGTGTGCCGATGCGTTTCACGTCCGATTAACGCGTAAAACCTGTAAACTCGGCATCTGGCCGGCGACTTTCTACTTTCCTCTCGTGGAATTAGCGGGGAGGAAGACGCGAGGCCGGTCCACGGCTCCCAGTGGTACCGCCGTTTCGCGGAACCGGTCCCGTCGAAAGCAATAACCGAATTCCCAACGAAAGTGCTCGCTGCGATTTTCGAGCCGGGAATCGAGGACGAACGAAAGGCAAATATCGCTTTTCATCGTGGTCGGAAATGAATCGTGAAAGCGATTTATCGGGACGACGTCGTTCTACCACCACGCAATATCGGATCTTCTGCCGGTGATTGATTTCTTTAACGTGGTCGATTTACGATACAAGGGGAAAGTAACTTTTATTTTTGGCATTCTATATATTCCTCTTTATCGAATTTATTTCGTTATTAAATCAATCGGTAGCCTGTGTTTAATTTGTTTTATATCATGTAATTAATAAATAAAAAAATAATTATATTCCAGAAATAATTTTTTAAATTTTAATTTTTCATTTTTCAGAATAATTATTTCAGAAATAAGTTTATGAAAATTCGGTTTCCATAATCTACATTTATATGATCATCATTAAATAAAATTATTAATCTATTTATTATGAATATTACGTATATTATTAAATAAAACGATGATTTATATTTTATGTAAATTTATGTAAATTTATGTAAATTCGGTTTACAGAGTTTATATTTGTATAATAATTATTGAATATGATTATTTATTTATTTATTTATTTATTTATTTAATAATAATTTACGGGTAGTAGAACCCATTTAGTGTATAAACAAAAAATTTAAAAATACATCAATTTGTTAGAGAGAGTATAATAAATTTAAAATAAGTTTGTATAAATGCTGATATAGCCAATTTGCTTAGAGATTTAAGATCTGTTTTTTAAACGAAGAGATATTATCGCCAAAATATTGAAGGTTTGATGAGAAATTGTTTGCAAGAATGCATATTATTATAACAAAGTGATTTAAATTTTATATCAATTTATATAAATTTGATGATACGGGCTTTTGTATTTTTGAATTTTTCTCGATGAAGCTTCAGGCTTGGAAAAATGAGTTTGATTGATAAAATAATTAGTTTTAACACGGTGAAAAATTTTTGCGAAAATTAGGTGTCACGATTTCGTTATTAAAATTGAATTCTAAAACACCTCTCGAAAAACACATGCCCAATTACGAAAGTTTTATTCCAGACTTTAATCTAGTATTTAACATAATTAATTTCATACAATAAGAATTGAATTTCACATAATATTCTATATCACTTAAACGCGTTTACAACTATTTAATATCTAGCTGGTATTTAAAGAAAACCAGCTTTTTAATACATCCTCGAGTGTATATTTTATTTATTTATTTATTCAATGATAAAACAAGTCAGAAGAAACCGATGCTTACACGACACAGAATAAACTAACAGGAATAAAAATAGAATAAAATAAAAATAAAGCAAGTATGATAATATTGAAACGGAGATTCGAGAATATATTAATTAAAAATCGATCGATCGCTCACGATAAAAACAACCTGATCCTCGTTATTGATTTGTAAGAGCAACTGAACTAATTCCAAGTGGAAACTAAAAAGTGCGGTAAAAAAGGGAAGAAAATATAAATAAAGGAGTAATCGCGAACAAATGGCCGGAAATTCTAGCTGATCGTATCTGTGATTCTTGTTCTCCTTCTTCGTTCGATGCAATGATCGTTTCAAGTCAGGTCCGTCTGACCATGGCTAGTTCTTCGTTAATTACACCGGGTTAACGACCGACGACTTCATACTCCACGGCGAAGAAGTATGTCTTCTGAATGTCTTAACACGTTGTAACGTCACGGATATTCGTCGTCTCGTTAAAAACATAATGGGCGAAACTCTTTTATGGATATTTGCGAAACGATTACCATTCGCTTAGGCTTGAGTAAAAAGAAAAAAGAATGGAGAAATTTAAATAAACATTAGAGAATACTAGGACTAAGGAATGCTGTAAAAAGCTGGCCTAGTTATCTAGTGCGTTTGCTTAATAATTAAATATTATTTGTAATAATGGATTATTAAATAGGTGAAATATTTCGAATGCATTTGCTTCATAATTTAAGACTCGGTTATCCCGATATTAAATATGCGAAATATTTATTTTCAATCCTGAGTTCCATTAATAAACCATGTTAGTAGATACTGAAAATTATTCATTCGAAATATCAAACTCGAGTAACTAATTAACATTTCAAGAATATTTTTAATCAAACGAATAATCATTTGTTACTATTAATGAAATTCTTATATATGTTCTTAATATAGATAATAATTCTAATTCTCAATGGTTTCAAATAATTAGGAAATTAATAATTTAACTAGCGATTTTATAAAGTTAATATAAATTATCGAAATTATTTTTAATAACTCATTGTCGATATCAACAGATCATACCAGTCCTATTTATTAATATTTCATCATTCGACGCATAATTAATAATCATTAAATGAAAATGATAGCTCCAAAGGCAAAATTCGATATGCATTTGAAAAATAATGCTTAGTTGAAACGTAAACTGCAGTTAAGGTACTGTTTACTAATGAAACATTAATACTTCGCGTTCCTTTGGAATAATAAATTCTCCACGTACGCAAAACGAAAAAAATTGCTTCGCTATTAATGAAAACAGGACTTAATATTCATTAAACACCCGTTCAAACCAGTGAAGACTTAATTAAATCATGAATTCCAGCGTTTGTTACGAGACTTAAATCCCGAAGAAAATTTTTCACGCTCAAACGAATAAAATAAAGAATTCTCCAAATCAAACATAGTCAAACATCGAAACACAAAATCCTCTACTGTCACATTTCTTCTGAATTTTTCCACTCGAAATCATCCTTCGTGTTTTACCATGTGTGTTGAAATATGCATCCTCTGAGCACGAAATTATACGCAATATCAGAGAAAGAAAAAAAAAGAAAAAATAGAAAAAGGAAACACAAATACCTTAAATTACACGAAATTTTTCCAAAAATTCGATATTCGATAATTCGACATACGTTTAATATTCTAACACATACGAAAAATTGTAATAGTTTCCAGGACGCAATAAAGTCGGAAAATCGATCGTAAAATGGTGTTTAAGTGTTGGAGACAGCTTGAACGAGGGAATTGACAGAAAGTTGGGAAGATAAGGACTCGAAACCTCGGTTAGGCCTGCTGAAGTGCTGTACAGTTCGGGGAAGAAATATGACGAGGTCATAAAATCGATCCACGTCGAAGTCTACACGTTGGAGCATCGTTCAGATGCTGATGGAACCGACAGAAACCTCAGGAGGTAAGAGAAGTTCGATAAAACGTGAGTAAAAAATTGCTCGATGCGAGATGTTTGCGAATGTGCATCTGTCTGATAAAAATGCGAAACGAGTGTAATGATATCGAACAACCTCCTACGATTGTAAACATTTATGATTGTTTGCGCAAATTTGCATTTATGCAAGTATTTAAATTTCCTTGCTGTTAATCCTTGAAACACAGTTTTGATAGTATTATTATTCGCATTAGGAATTATTATTCGTCGACCTAGTGACGATATACACTTGCATTTGCTTACAGATACTTGCATTTATTTGCATCTGCTGTAATAGTTTTTGTCGGTTTGTGTTCGTCAAATAAATAAATTTGATCATTTTTATCATAAATTTCACCTGGTGTTAAAATTTATCAAATTTATAACTCTAAGCAGCAATTATAATACATAAGGATCTCGATGTCCACTCGAGACCGTAGGATGGCAACTGAGAATTATTTCGTTTCATGAACGTGCACGGAAGTTTGCACAGCATACAATTTGGAAAACTCGTCTTACAAGTATATAATTTAGAATTTTTCTGACTATTTTTAGCAAACAATTTTTATAACCTGAAATTTACGGTGCTACCACGAGACTCGGATATTTCTGAGCGCAGCAACATCGATCAGTGTCATCACCTAATGTTTTAATTCATCACCACGCTATTTCGTATCCACCGACTGTACTATTAATTGTCGTCCAAGCTGTTTTCCACGGATCGACGACAAATGTTCGCAAATGTTTCGACGCACGTGTTCGCGAACGTTTGTCGGAAACATGCGTTTTCTGGATACCGGTTTTAACTATGATTCCATTTAAAGGCACAGCAATGCTGCGACGACCCTGAGACTCGGTGCATTAATTGCTCCAACTATTCGATGCTTTAACCTCTCGTAAGAAAATACATTTCTTGGCAATCCAGAGGAAAACCGGATCGTTTACATTTTTAAAATATTTGTAAAAATTCTAGGATATTTATTAACTCCTTAAGACTTGACTGTTTCACAAAAATCGGTCAAATATTCTCGAATGCTTTTTATTATCGGTTCACTAAGTGACCGTGATGCCAAATGACGCAGAGTAACGTAGAATAATACCTAATAAGTCCAATAAGAAGCATATGACAACGTTTGGGTACCTTCGTGGCTATCTGCTTGGACTGACTGACCAACGTGAAACTCTGGTACTTATTAATCATCGCGCAAACGACAGTATTCGTGTAAAGCGAATGAAAAGTATTTAGGCCCGAGAAAAATTCGCAAATGAAGAATGTTTGACCTAGGATGTTAAAGGCGTGAAAGAACAGCGTTTGGACTGAATGCCTGAGATCATCGAGCGAAGGCTACCCGGAGTTTTGGGTGGAGGTCTTATTGGAATAACTGCATAGGATGAAAGAGAAAGAGAGACATAGAAACAGCGAATGTGCGTGTGTAAAGGTATATGCTTGGGAAAACGCGTGAACGATGCAGTTAAGAACTGAGTGTCAAGAGCGAAGAGCTAAGAGCTAGACTCTACAGTTGAGAGTCCAGCGTGAGAGCCATAGAAAGATCTTGATCGAAGAGAATACGCATTATGGTCTAACCAAATCGCTGTGACTGCTTTATTCCTGAATGTAATTGTTATTTTTAAATAAATATTCATTGTTAACAATCTGACAACTGCTGCTGCAACTGTTGAGTTGTACTAATTTCGGCGGTTCTCAACTATTTATATAGATATTTACTTGTTTACTTATTTATTTCGTTGATATTTACATCTTCTTGTAATCCTATGTGTGTACCAAGAATTATATTTTGACAATTTTTGGTTTTGGTATTAATTGTGAATACTAAATTAATTCCAAAGCAACTGATAAAAATAGCTTTAAACGATTGAGGTGTGTTAAAAATAACAGTAAATTTAGGAAAATGAAAGATAATGGATACTGGATAATGAATAATGGATTTAGGATAATAGACCAATGTTCATAAACCACAATATTTCCATTTGTATCTTGGAAAGATGGAAACAAAACTTGGTCAGGAAAAACTGTGTACTCTATATACGATGCTTCATCATATGCAACATTTGAAAGTAGCTCAAGTTCCAAAAGAAATGAACATTAGCTGATCGTCATGGTCTTAAGGAAATACCTGCGAGTGTGACCTAATATCCCTCCATAAATTATGTTCCGTGATTACCTCGTGAATCATCGATCATCAATCACAAAGTCCTCTTATCTAATCAGCTACATGACCAATCTTTTGCACTCGAAGGAGTAGCAAACATTTTTTCAAATAAAATATCATAGCATTGAAACTAAGCATAATACATATCCAAATGAAACTCGATTCAAAATTTCAATAAAACCATATACTTTTGACAAATTTCATGTTTTTATCATTTTTTCTTACACAATTAATTTAAAAAAATAGAAATAGGTTTCAGAAACTAATACAATAACAATATTAAGAGAGTGCAACATAGCTTCGTGAGATTTGCAGCTCACAAGTCGGGTACTCCGATGCATTTTACTGACCATGATGATTATGGACCTGTCTTGCACAAATTGAATCTTATCCTGTTAGCATCTAGGAGGACAGTTATGGACTTCCTTTTTCTTAACAAAATTTTAAATGACATGATTAAATGTCCCTTATTTAACGATATAAACCTTTATGTACCTCAAAGAGCATTTAGAACATCGTGTACATTCCGGCCTGTCTGTTACAAATCACGATTCTCAAATACCAATCCTATATGTCGAATCACTTCCTTAGCAAATAATAATCAAGCAATAGAACTTTTTGGTGTTTCTCTGAATGTTTGTCGCAGTTCTATTTTAAGAAATTTGTAAACTCTGCATACGTTCATTTTCTTTGTATTCTAATTGGTTTTCGCGTTTAATAAATAAATAAATAAATATCATTGAAATTAATAATTTTGAATAGAATACAGAGAGTTGTCCAACTCTCCAATGGCATTAAAGCGAGCATCTAGTAAAATGTGGTACCATGTAAAGAGCTGCACAGCTCTTCATCCATGTCAAATCGAAAACGGCATTACACCAGAATTACCTGTACTTTGTCCCTCAACTTTTATCAATAAACGTGCAATCAATTCTCCAATATCCGTCTCTCTGCTCATCCCCATTCCGCGTCTCCTAACATGTACATCTAAACCGCCTCATCAAGCAAGACCATCACCGAACAGCATCCACGGTAACTCCTAACCTCAACCGACATCTCGATCCAAAGAACTTCATCCCATCCGTCTTCCGAAACGATCTTCCCCAACCGATATATTTCCGTCGATGAGTCAATGACCTGAATTGCATCACTGCAAAATGCAACTGCACACGGCGCGTGTGCAAGCGCACTTACGATTAACCACGAAGGAAGAAGGCTCCTGGCCGCTACCTCCGCGCATGCGCGTGCGCAAGCACGCCTGCACGCGACACGCATCGTAATATGCATATCGCGTATTTATACGTACACGTATCGGTCACGCTGGGATGGGATGGCTTCCTTTTGTTGGTAGACGAGCATAAATTAACCGGCAGCCAGCGTGTACCGTGTAAGATAACACACGTAGAAGGGAAAACGAGCGACGATTAGCGGAGAGGGTGGGGGAAAAAAGAAACTGCCGCCATCTGGGCCGCCATAATTAATGAAAACGGTGAATCTGCCGTGAAGATTCCACGCGAGATACCGCGGATGCCACTAAGGCTATCCCGCGATTATCTCTAAGCGTTAGACGGGCACGGATCGAAGCCGGAAGGGGAGTAGCCCATTCACTCGCCGCTGGCAGAAGCTCGTTGGTTCCGGAGCTGTATTTATACCTCAAACAGGCTGCTGCCTCTGACCGACCACACCGCAAAGTGGAGCCCCGTGTTTTCGCCTGACACCTATACCGCGTTTCTTCGCCTGCTAATCAGAGGTACTCGCGAGGATCTGGTATCGACCAGGCGTGCCTTCTACGGGGTGTCTTCGAGGTTTTCGCGAGGAGTTTGTTTGCGGGCTCTGCTGATTCAATTAGGCTACGACATTGCGTATTATCGACGTTTTCCGGGGTTTTCTGTTGCGAGTTTGTTTCGAACAATAGGGCGAGAATGTATTCTCTAAGTCTTCGTTCCGATCTACGTTTAACTACCTTTGACGCTAAACCTACCATGGTTGAACAAATTGACCGATGGATAAAGAGAGGAAAGAGGAATTTTAAAACAAATGAAATACGTGATAGGAAATATTCAAGAATTGATTATACTCCGTTTTACAGCCCTGAATACTGAAAAAGGATGTGGAAAATGAGATATGTTCGTATAGTAATAAGCACCCATAAATTAAAATATAATAAATAATAAAATAAAAGAGGAACGCAACACATTTAACCCATTACAAGGTTAACGTGAAATAAATTACAATTTTTAAAAAAGAAGGGAATTTATTGTATGCTAGTATAGAAGTACTAAAGGTAGTAAAGAGTAATAAAAATATTTAAAGAATACTAAAATCAAATTACGTAGTCAAGTAACTAAAGCGATGACATCGAATGCGGAATTTTGAATAAAAAATTTAAAAATAGTAGGTTTAGTGTGAATTTCATTTAATTTTGGGGATTTTATTTTAGATAGTAGCATGAAACCGTATTCTAAGCTTTCTCTACGTTAGGTTCTTCTATGGCTATTCTATTAATGACAGATTTGCACCTAGTTTCTTCATAGTTTGGACTTATCGCGTTTATATTATACACTCAGCTTGCATTGAAATTATTTTTGGAATTCAACGTTTCGCAAGGCACAGTAACATTTTCACTGCATCTATTTTCCTCCGCAAATTTGTTAATAACTATATCAAACAAACGCGTTGTTTATAACTCGCGCTGAGCTAAATCTCTGGTTAAGTTGGAGGAATTTCATAGTGCATCGTGAATAGCAATAATAATGATTAAAATAATCAATGTCCGGTAGAGTTAATGAAATAACGGAGACAGACAAGATTGTAATTACGCGAGTTTTGAAACACGAGAGAATTTATGATTCTACATATATTCTGTATATGTTCTGTATATATAAAACGAAAAATTACAAATGGAAAATCTGCTCGTTACGGGACACAAAAGGCTCACTTAACAAAGCATACTCAAACAGCGACTTACTGCGACAATAAAACCACGCACTCTTTGAAGTTATATTTCAGTATCAAAATAAGATGCAGTAGAAGTTTCTTTATATTACACGATGCGCGTATGCATTATACCGAGTCTCTTATTTAAGCTATTGTAGGTAGTACTTTAAGAGAGGCAGTAAAATACCATCACAGCATTAACACGGTATAAACTAACTCTTTGGTTAGGTAAAACAAAAATTCTTCCCCCCCTGATATTTTAGAGATTTGATTAAAATTAAAAAATAAATTTAGAGACAATTTAGGAGAAAATAATAAAGAAACAATTGATCACGTACAAACTATAACATGAATAATACTGTATTCGAAATAATGTTAATAATATTGATAAATAGCAATAAAAATAATACTAAATATTAACTGTATGAAATTTGAGATTTTCTAATTCGAGATTTTATTAATTATAATTTGTACTCAATTAATTTTAAAAGTTATTTATAATTTGTTAAATACTTTTAATGGTAATTTTTAAATATTATTAAATATTATATACTTAATAGTATCTTCCTAATAGTATTTTTAATTAAATCAGCTTCACTATACAAGAGTATATTTCCTTCATTAAAAAATACGATAGATGAAATAAAATAAGAAGATAGTCAAATAATGCTGAAGGAGACTTAAAATAAAATCAATTTTTCAACGATAAATGAATCTATCTTGAAAAAGAATTACAGGGAAGCTTTAAAGGCAATTTACATTTTTTTCTCGCAAAGTGCCTATTCCTTTCTTTCACATAATCTTCATATTTTATCGTGAAGTGACAGTATCAGTATCCGGATTAACTTTCAAGATGCATTACGTTCTAATCTATTACACCTCTGGTATCATCATATTTTACATCCCTTCCAATTCAATTCTAAATATGCAGCCCTATATATCATAGCATCCTACGTACCATTTTTATTAATTTGGGAAACAGAATATTAAATTCGAAATGCATTTAAAATATTAAATACAAAATAAATATAAAATATATATAAAAAATAAAATGTATAAGATATATAATAAAATATAAAATATTTTTTAAAAATGGCCTATCAGCAAAGAATTAATATTCATTAAATCTATGAAACCTCGCCCAAAAATCTGTTAATATGAAAAATAACAAAATACCTATCAGTGGAACTGTATTGTTAATAAGTTACATAAATACCATGTAAAACGCACAGTTATGAAGAATAAAAGGGTTGATCACAATAATAAACCACGTTTGAATGGCACTCTCATTCACCCAACGCGATGAAAGCGTCACAAAAGCCTTTCACAAAAAAAAATAACAAGGGTTTCTTTTATCCTTTAACTTTGAAAAAAAAAAAAAGACGAGTACTACAGAGTAAAAAGAGGAACGCTTTTTTATTTTATTTATTTTTGCGAAACGTTGACATTTCATATAAAATAAAAGTTTTTTCCCCTTTCTTGTAACTCGTGTTTCGCTATTATAATTATTTTCATTACTTACGCTGTGCGCATTTTATACCGTTCTGAAAATTTTAGTATACTCGAATTACTGTTCTGCGTGATTTTAACAAAATTTAATTTATACTCGGAAATGTAGAAAAATTAAGTTCAAGGATTTACTGAAAGCTTGGTGAAAAATGTAAATATACATGTCACGTGATGCGTTAAATTATAGTGTAAAGTAGGTTGGGATAAATACATGCAGAAAATAAAATTGCATAATTTTGTCCCCTTTGTGTTAGAATTAAATATTTTTCCTCGTATTCTTTGTTTCTTTGAAAAAAAAAAACGCGAAATTAGGAAAATTTTCGCTAAAAATTTGAAGAACATAAAATTCCTGTAATAAACTACCGTTTTTCTGGTTTATTAGAATGATTTTCTTGAAAAAATCCCTCGAATTTTGAAATCTAGTTTTGTGCATTCTAGTTTAGAAATCTAGTCTGGAATCCACAATCCTCGCCAATTTTCTGCTAGACAAGTATTATATCTATCAATTTCTCCTTCTGGGAGAGTAATCTAGAAGAATATATACTACAAATGTACATATACTAACTACATATTTTTTAAAATAGTTATTAAAATATATATCTTCGATTTAATAACAAAAGTTCCAATAAAATTCTTCAGATTTTTTAATACAGGTTCTATCAAAATTTTCTAAAAATTTCTCAAGCTTCTCACTCAAAATCCCAAAATTTCTTCAAAATTTCTTCAAATTCTTAATAAAAGTTCTCAATAAAGATTCAAACAAAATCCTCAAATATTCTACCAAAATTTATCCAAAATTTCTTAAACCTCTCAGCAGAATTTCTCCCCAATCTTCCAATAGTTGCAATAATACCGAACTCAGCCGTGGCCCAAACCCATACTCAACCCAAGCCTGGGATAAATTCACAAAGACCGTGCCACCCCCAGATATACCCAAATACCAGAGAGAAGTTTGCATAAAATCGAAGGTTGCATAAAATTTTAGAATCACAGGAAGAATACGTCGAAGCAAAATCGAAGCAAATTCAAAGGGTAAACTCCACCCTTTCCCTCAGCTTTGCACCTGTACTCGTTACGTTCCCTTTCAGCAGCTTTCGGCTCTGCTTTGCCTTCGTTCTTCCCCGAATAGAAACCGAGAGTCCTCGCTCCCCCTGTGACCGCGTCGAGTGCTGTCTGGAAAGTCAGCTGGCACAACAGCGTACGCACAAAAACCATCGCGTACGATGAGTCACGAGCTTGCAGCGGCGCGAGGCCACGATTTTCGGCGGACGTGTTTTCAGACCAGGCGAAAGCTCACCGACGGAAATGTTTTAATTCGCGGAAGAAGTAGGAGCAACAGGGAAAGGAAGTTGAACTTCTGGGTACCATCGTTGGTTACACTCGACCATCGCTGCTTGCCGAACGCTTTTGTTATGGTAAACAGGATGAAAGGGTGGGGCAGACCGTAAGAGAAATATTGTGCTATTTTCAGGTCTCGAAACTTAGTATCGTTTTCTTGAAAGGAATTTTTTTTCTCCTTTTTATGTGATTTGGATCTGGTTTTCCATTTTTTCGACCTGTTCAAGGGTAGAATTCTAAAATTTTTAATTTAATTATTGCTTTAATTTATTTAAGGGTAGAATCCTAAATTTTTGTATTGAATTATTTCCTTCGTGTTAATTCGGATCTGCTTTTCCATTTCTTTGATCTGTTCAAGGGTAGGATTCTAAAATTTCTAATTTAATTATTTCTTTGATTTGTTTAAGAATAGAATTCTACATTTTTTTTATTGAATTATTTCCTTCGTGTTAATTCGATTGTTTCATTGTATTTTCTTTTATCCTCACGTTCCAAAAATTAGAATCGAATTATAAAATATTAATTTTTAAAATTTGTATTCAGTAATTAATTTATTGCTGTTGATTCCATTACTTTATTTTATACAATTTTTTCCCCTTTTTATTTATTTAAGGGTAAAATTCTAATTAATTACTTCTTTGCTACTTACCTATCCAAGATTTTTTAAATTGATTCCATTAAAGAGAGGATATTGAAATATATTACGATTTTATTCTTTAAGAAATATTTTTGTATGATATTGTTCGCCTATTTTTCAAATTAATCTAACTTTCTTGTTCAACCTAATTTTTGCTTTCAGTGTATATCGTTGCAAGTTTTAGTTTCACTGAAATTTTAATAATTATTAATATTATTCAGCTCCACCATCTTCAGTACCATAATGCGGTATTAATATCCAGCATAATGCTTAAAATATAGAGCGGGTGAACGACATATATTAGATTATAAATCCTTCCTTTTTCGACGGAAGCTCAGTGAGCGGAGTCTTTCCACTTTGCTGGCACATTTGCTATAGCCAGGACGATAACGATAAGCTCATGCAAATATGTACTGCACTACCACCCACAAAGTGTGTCTTATTTCTCCTCTGATAATTCTTCCTACGGAGATAAGATAGGACTGTTCGAAGAACTACCTACCCTGCTATAGTACAACCATGCTTCACTCTGAAATTAATAAGAAGAGATCATACTTATTCCTCGTTTCTAACATGAGAAAATTCTCTGCTTACTTTCACATAATTCCCTATGAGAACTTTTACCCCTATTTTTGACAAAAATTGTAATAAAATAATTACGAAAAAACCAAACATCAAAAATTTATGAAATACAAATATCTTAATGATTTATTGTATCATTCTCGAGTTTCTACGTACATTAATTGTATCATGCGACACTATGGTAATTCCTAGCTAAATTATCCTGGAGATAAAACGCCATTGTGCTACAACATTACATACAACATTATATTATCTGTGATGCATTATAAATTTCAGTGAAATGAAATTCGAATATCGACAGCAAACAATGATTCAAGAGATATAATATTACAATTAAAACTTTATTTATAATTTACAAATTTACAATTTAGAAGCTTCTACATAAAATCTTTTATTTTTAATTTCCATTACTCACATTTGTAATATCATATTTTCTACTTTCTTGGCGAAACTAGCGTAATTTCCTAGATAAATTCCAAATAAATAATAATATAAAAATTTAATATAAAAAATCAACAAAAAATATAAAGAATTGTGCTGAAAAGGTTAAACGTTTTGTCAAAATACTACACGTAGCATTAGAAATAGTATTAGGATCCAGGATGAACACACAGACGTAGAAATTAAGAAATTCAGGACAATAGGGTATTAAGGTATACCGAGTATAATCTCCATGTTTTATTGCTGTATGATGTATATGGCGGAGCGGCCTAATTAAGTTAATCCACCATATATATGACTCGTTTAAACCCGTATTACGAGGGATTAATAAACGTTTTGGCCGGAACAGAACTTGCTTCCCTCTAAATCTTCTCCAGGGTGCAAGGCTCGAGTGAACCTCGATGATGCACGATGCTATCACAAATGTTGTCCATCAAATTAATCTTGAGCAACTGGTTTAATAGGATGAGTAATAAACCGGTTCGATATGCAAGTTACGACTTATCGACCACTGATTTCAATTTTATTCAGAGCTCGAGATATGATTTGTGGATACAAGAATTTAATATTTTCACTAATTAATTTTTTCTGATATCTTCACTCGTTAACTCTCATTTATATTATTCAAATATTTTGCTCGCAAATTTTCTGCGATATTTTTCCTAATAAAATTTTTAAAACATTTTTGCTAATTAATTTAGCAATTGACCAATATTTTTCTTCTTTCACAGTTAAAAAGCGAAAATATAGTTATTCTATTATTTAAAGGGCACAGTAATTGCATTATGATTAGGATATTATATTAATTTTTTAAAGGTGCAGTAATTCTTGGATTATCATTTATATTAAACTCGTGATATTTTATTTTTAATATCAATTCACGTACCAATTTCATTTCATTTCGTATATTTATAAATTGCTAAAATCACAGATTTTAAAAACGTCAAGAAGAACTATTTAAATACATCTCCTTAACAGAAGGATTCTCACAAATGAAAATTCCACTGTTTAAAATGCGTTAGAAAATTTCTGAAACATTTCTCGTGACTTCTTATTCAAGAGGAATGCCTAACTAATTAGGAAAGCGACATAAAAGGAATCTCGAGAGAATTTCGCATTTGTAATTGCCGTACAGAAGTTTCTACCACGCTGAACACAAAACGATCTGCATGAAACGCAGCTCGGATCAAACTTCAATTTATTCAAAGAACACACGATATAAAGGCCGTAAACTTATTTTCAAAACAAAGATTCGGTTAATTATAATCCGCTAATTACATATGCGCATAATTCATCGCGGTTCGCTTAGAGGAACAATTTAGCCAGAAACTTTAGCTCGATAAGGTATAGCGTATCGATCATAGGTGCAATAAACGTCGATACTCGCACGTCTAACGAGCAAATTAATTTGCGAGGTACCGGAAACGCAATCGCGTAACTGGAAAACATTGTTGCGAACAGTGGTGATCAATAGCCTAAGCGATGACGAGGCAGAGTTGCTTTTAACTTCGCCTCGAGCACTGAGAATAAGCATAATACGCTCTAGGTACACCTACACGCACCCACGCGAACCATTTGCACAAGATACGGGCAACTTCGAAAGTCGAAGGCGATCCTCTATCGTGGTAGCGGGCTCGTGACGGAACCGATCGGGTGTGATCGCCATTTTGTATCAATTTATGCGAATTATCGTCAAGGGAAGGGCACGCGACACACCTTCAGCCGCGAAGAAGATGGAACAGCGGAGAACCGGTGGTGGAGTCACAACCGTCGTCCATCTTTATTTCATTGGAGAGGCTTCAAGGATTTGGGTTACGTAAAACAGAAGGTTCGACTCGATATCCGTTTTATTATTGAGGACGAAAGATGCGAAATTAAGATTTAGGTTAAAAAATTATTAGATTGGAATATATCTCATTTGTACCAATTTTAGACTAGTTTTTAAAGTTTTGTTGCCTCTGTGTAATTATACTTTGTATTTTATTTTATTATTTTATTTATTTAATTCTGTTTAATTATTAGACCATTAAAACAGAAATTTAACGATTGAAATATTTATTAGTAATTAGTACTTCAATATATTAATAATAATCAAATGTCTAAATATTGAAGTTAATTAAGTTAATTGAATACTAAAACTAGAATGATTCTAGATTAAGAAATTATTCGACTTGAATATTTATTACGTGCACTTATATTAAGCTAAACTAAACTATGATGTGTTCATGTATATCATATTTAAATAATCAATAAACTATTAAATATCTCGAGACAAAAATTAACCATAATTAATAACGAATTATTAAACAGATATTTAATTCGATTAAAATTCTTTCTGTAACGGGACAGAATACCTTAAACTACCCTTCCGTCACCGACCCAACCCCAAAAATTAACCATAATTAATACCGAATTTTACTTGCAAATAATTAAACAAAATCACATACTGAAACTAGTAAAAATAATTATTTAATAATAATTCGACTAAAATTCTTTTTGTAACAGAGCAGAATACCTAAAACCACCCTTCCGTCACCGACTCATCCCCAATCGCCCTCACCCTTTGGCAAGATTCAATAGGGGGAAAGAAGAAATGGGAACGTTTGAAAAAAAAAGAAAAAAAAGAGAAAAAAAATCCTCAAACCAATTTGCTTTCACCGATCCCGTAAGCGTTCGCCTGGTGTGCACACGAGGCGATGATGGGGTGACGATTCGAAGGGAACTCGAGATATTCGAGTAGTGGTTCTCGCGCGGCTGTTGGAAAGAGCACCGTGCCAGAAAAAAAGCTCTTCAGCTGAACCGACGCACCGCGACACGACTTTTCAGAATTTATTTCCAAGTACCCACTCTGATATTTCAGCGAGATCGTTAAAGCAGCCGTTTCGGGCATAGTCAAAGAATCGTTATACGCTCAAAGCCAGCGAAGAGCCAATTCGGAATTCCACGATTGTATGTACACACGTACACGAACTTCACTGCCGTCGCAGTCTTTTCCCACTCTTTCCAACTCTACTCCACAACGATTTTGCCTCGGCGAAAAAATCCAACCTGCAGTTGGAAATCGATGAGCAAAAGAGGCTTAATAAGCACTCCAATCGGTTAGCTACTTTATGACAGGATACAGGGATCTGGATCGCTGCTAACCGACGACTGGCAAGTTTGCATTTCAACTTGGGATAAAAATCGGTGTGAGAAAGAGGGTTGATAAGCAGTTCGAGCAGCTGGAGAGTTTATGACACGCTGTTTAAGAATCCTGATTCAGCTAGCTGTGTGCAAGAAAATGGAGAAGCGAGTAACGAAGATTCTAAGCGAGAAAATTGCCTTTCCACGTGTAATTGAAAATCGATGGGGAGGAGGAGAAGCAATTATCGCTCCAATCGTGAAGAAATGTTGACTACTGGTAAAAATATCATATTAACCCTTTGACTGCCATGCCGAAATTACAAGTTTCCCTCAGGATGCCACGGGAGTGCACCGCTAGATGCAAGATTTGTTCGAATATGTTTTTGATGTTCTAATAAAAATTTTTAATTATTCAATGGGGCAGTTTTTATTTCAAAGTATCTTTTAATTAGCGGTTACGATTTTTATAGATTTTTTATCGATTAGCGATCGATAAAAAAAGGAGTGTTGATAAGCACTGCAATTGGCTAGATACTTCGACCACGGTGTAAAGATTCCGATTGCTGGTATCTGTCTACGGGAAAGTTACCTTTCAACGTGGGATTAAAAATTGACGAGCAGAAGAGAGTCGATAAACAGCTAGAGCTGTTGGCTACTTTCTGACACAGTGTATTAAAATTCTGATTGATCTAACACTTTGGCAGAAGAAGGATAAGCGAGTGTTGCAGGTGAAAAGTTTGCATTTCAACGTGGAATTAAAAATTGATAAGTAGTTTGGTCTGCTGCATATTTTATGCTATACTGTGAAAATTGTGATTGCTGCCAACTGATTGTCACTAATAAATTTGCTATGTACTATATCAATTTGATATATGAAATTACGTAAATTATATGAATTATTGTATAAATTGACTACATTTTGGAATTTCTTTCCTCTTTATTGCTTTTATCCTGCGTCGAGTATTCAGTTTGAACACTATTCTCCCACACCTCTAACCACTCTGGATTAAATATCCTTCATTAATGTATCTATCGATCGACTAAATACTCTTCATTCGACTCGACATAAATACTATCACTTGCACCATACGAGATAATTACTTAATTCGAGACAAGTTATTACCTTTTTAACATTTCCATGGGGATTATAAATGAAAATTCCGCCACCGAGGGGGAAGAACGTACAGACGTTGAATTCGAACAAAGAATCGTTAAGATTTTACGTAGTTCATCGCGTTATATTCATCATAGGTGATCAATTAAATGGTGCTAATTACAGGTAATTAGACTTGTTCCTAATTATCTTTTACAACTTAGCCGGTGGAAGCAAGATTAATCAGCATTCATCTCGATGCTAATACGATCGAAGGGGAAATTAGTGGTTTCAAAGGGTCTCTTTCGTAAGCAGAAATTAAAATCATACTTCTTACAATTAAACAAGTATTCTGGGAAAATCGTACGAAATAATTTTAAATATTCCAACTGAATTTTACGTGTAACACCAATTGTAATGAATTTGAAGAAAATTCCATAAATTAAATATTATTATCACGTAGTAAAATTTTTAAATGATTTTGCAAATTTAAATACACGTTCTTTTACAAGAAATATTTTACGTTATTTTACGTAACCGAGATTAGTGTTGTATAATACTTAAAACTTTATTATTCGCAGAAATAACATGGCAGAAATCCTAGGGATATTTTAATTTTTAAATAATTTTATCTTAAAAGGGAAATAAAAATAAAATTCTACTTTAAAATATTATTTAGCTAAAATCCAAAAATTTCCAGGATTCCAAGAAGCTTCTTAAATAATCCTCCAAATCTAAGCAGGAGTTCAGTTTCTACTTATTGCAATTTTAACAAGCTGCGCGATATTCGAGATTCTAACGAGACTTTCACGAAAAAGAAGAACTAGCGAAATTCTGCGGTAAATTATCCGTAAGGAGACCAGATATGCTCATGTTGTCACGGATGAATAAAAAGTGCTGGAAAGCGTTGATCAGCGTTACCAAACAAGGAAGCGGTCGGTTCTCACATTTCGATCCGCCTACAAGGATCACAAAGGTCTCACGGTGAGAGTGAACGAGAATTCCTCGACGTTTAATTCCTTTAATCTCGTGAAATGATTTCTTCGTAGAAAAAAATGAGGAAAAAAACGAACATCTATTTCTATTGCTTGTGTTTACATGATTTTTTCACCAAGATAACAGATTTATCGCAAACGAGCGTAGAAACGGAACAGGAAACACCTGCGGTGCCATTCGCCACCATCGACTACTCTATTTTTCAGAACAGTTCTAGGAGAGTTGAAATTTATTAGACATTAGCGAAATCTAATTTATCAATTTTAATTGGCTATTTCAATTATAATCAAATATAACGAAATATCTATAATTTGGGATTATATAATTAATATTTGAATTGAAATAATAATGTATCTATAATTAGGAATTATTTAATTAATATTTAATTTAAAATAATGAAATATATAACTAGGAATTTCAAGTAAAAAATAATTCCTCCCCTTTTATCAAAAAGTGAATACATTTTACTATATTATAACGAAAAAGGAGGAATATAAATATGCAATGGATCTTACATAAACTAATTAAGAAATTATGTATGTTCTTGAAAGCTTTGAGGAACTAATATAATATCATGGATGAAAGGGACGTTATGCGTTTTAACGAGTAAAATATTCAGAGCGAGTATTAAATTATTATTTTAGCGATCAATAAACCGTGTAAGTAAGCGGTTATTTAATCATTCTAAACACTACAACTGGGATATTAAAAATAAAACGAGTAATATTTGAAGTGTCTTCATAATGAAGACATTATAAATTGTTTCTTCTACAGGAAAATAATTTTTATCTTAAGTTTTAAATAAATTTAATAAAATACTAATGTAGTCGCATATATATCATATATTTAAAGTTATGACATACAATGGGAATTTTAGTTTGCGAGTATTTTTAATTTATTAAATTTTGAATTAATATAATAGCAAAACACTTACAAATTCAGTGATCGAGTTATTCGGAAAACACGGATTCCAGCTATGCAAAGACTGTGCTGCATTCGACACACGATATCGATACCCTTATCTGAACAAGCGTCGAATTCAATTTCAACCCTCGCCTTTAGTATAAAAGCGAGCCACGTATCAACCTAATTTTTTGTGCACGCGACCTAAAATCTGCATGTTTGATCAAACCAATAAAAAATTACAAACGATATCAATATTGACGTACAAAAATTATTGGAATATTTTAATTATCCGATTTTATACAATTTTGTTATTTTTACTATAATTCTTCGATTTTATTCAATTCTTTTCGTACGTATTTTTGTTACAGAAAAATTATTTCATTACAAATTTACTTCGCGAAATTCCATTTAATTTAATATAAATTTGAATATTAAATGAAATTTTGTATATTACACGTATAAATAATATTTTAATAATTTAATATAATATAATTTTAATATTTATATAACATAAAATTGTTTCGTAGGAAAATTTTCGTAATACAAAGGAGGAATACATTACGAAATTTATTTAATGGAGTAATAACATGTACCTACGGCTAATATTTTCAGTTGCATGGTTTATTCATAGGATGATGTCATCTCTGCCTGGAGATACCTGGCCCAACCTCTGAAAACGATGACGAATTTGCAGAGCATCGAGCGAAAGACGAAAAAACAAAGAACGAAAATGCAAGCTGAATGAACAATGGAGTGCTAAGAGACACTGAAAGTCGGAAAAACCTAAGAATGCATATAATCCTGGAACATGATCTTGAAATTTTGTAACAATGCAGAAAAGCGGTAATACTGACGTTTAATTAACAGGGGGTTAAAACCGTGAAAAGCAAAAAGAGTTAAAATAAGAGGTAGGATAGGAATGCATCCTATCATCATTTATCTTTGCATCCGTTGTTCAATGTTCTAATTAACCCTGCAAGACGTTCATTTACATTCATCGCTGTTATTATGCATATAACACTGCATAAGGTAACCGTAAACGTTTTCTAGATCTCTGTGAAAAACTCCTCGTCGACATATTTATTCTATGTAATTTACCGTATTCAGTCAATTTCGTGTACTTTTTTTAATTATATAGGGCACGCAGGAATGTAAATTATATTTGGAACACAATTGAAAATGTTCAGAGTTACTTATGTTATAATACAGGGAAAAATTTATAGTGTTTAAAATTATCACATTAAATTGGAAATAAATTTTTTGAAGAATACAGGAATGTAAATTATTTTTTAAACAGAATCCGGAAGTTTCAAAATTATTTTTGTCAATATATGGGAAAATTTATAGTGTTTAAACTTATCACATTAAATTGGAAATAAATTTTTTGAAGAATAGAGGAAAGTAAATTATTTTTGGAACAGAATCCGGAAGTTTCAAAATTTTTTTTGCCAATATATGGGAGAATTTATAATTTTTTAAATTATTAAATTTGGAATGAAATTTTTTATTACAAAAGATATTACATCTAAGAGAAAAGAAGAAATTCTTCCCTGATAGATTTATCCTCTGTTTCAAAACTCTTGTTTAACACATAGCAAAATTCCCAATTTATAATAAAATATTGCCATTACTGTACTTCCTTGGACACTAGAACCCCATACCCCTCCAATCCTATACTCTAATTGAATATTTTTTCATAGCACAAAGAAAAATCTCAAATTTCAAGAACTCTTAAAAAAAATCGCAATGATCTCTGAAACAACGCAACGTAATCAATTACAGAATCTAAAACGATTGAATTTCAATCCCGTTTAACCTGACCACGCGATATCATGCCCTTCCACGCTGTCATTACCATCCTCTTATTAATCCAAACTCGCGATCACTGAAAAGAACAAACCGACTGATAACAAGATGGAAACCCGACGATTCAGGTTTCGAAAGGCAGACACCCACTTTCCCACCGTATGGTCGACCAAAAATTCATTAATATCGAATTATTGCGTCAATCGATCACCACCCACGTCTGCTAAAACCGGTCATTGTTGAGGTAACAAGAGGGCGAGAGTGTCCACGTTAACGGTGGACAACGCGGCCAGCGAGACGGCGTTACGCCCAGAGGATTTTTATTTATCAAACCAATGCGATTTCTCGTAACATCCTGACTGGTTTGCAGAAGTAGGTAGCCGATCGTCATTCCGAGCCTACGCGTTCACCGCTCGTCGGTCCACGCAGAACCGAAAGGAAGTCCGCGGGATCCACGCAGACACGCAACCAGGGAACCAGCTCTCTACACTCGATACGTGACCACCCTGTTAATTAGTTGTGCAACCAGTCGACAACACCCAGAAAGCATTGAAAGTCTGCCGAAGCGTGTCGAAAATTGCACCGTGGCCATCTGTGGGAACTGTTTTGATGCTGGGGATTGGTCTTCGGGTACTTGACCAACAGGCTATGCTAAGAGACCAGTTTTACCGATTTACCTGGTTCTTGTATCAATCGTTCGTGTGATTGCGTGGAATACAGGTGATCAAGAGTGGAGAAGAGGAAGATTGGAAATTTTTTGGATCCTTTTTCTGTGGATTAGGATCTTAGATATATCTTTCTAAGTTATTGGTACTTGGTGTTTGCACAGTTCCGATATTAATGTACGTAAGCAATATTTTAATATACAATTTCTATCGTTTCTTTTTTCCGTTTTTGACTTGAAATTAATTCTGGTATTCCTTAAAAATATAGTATATTTTAATATAATTATAGTGTGAGTATAATAGATTTTCTGAAATTAGAATATGTTATCTACACATTTCTACTGTCTTGTCTGCATAATATATCGTTTATATTTTAATGCAAATATTTTAATATTTTAACCTAATTAAACAATTAGATTCCTATAGCCTATATTAACTTTTGCTATTATTTGTTACATATCATGATATTACAAATCTTATGTGTACCTATGTTACAGAATTATCTTTTCTTTTACAGTACTAATATTACATATAAATATAATTCAGTATTATTTCTTTCTCTAAATAGTATACTATATTATTATGCGAAAATGTACCGAGATTTTAAAGTGTATTTTCCTTCAAATATTTACTGATTCTAGGTAAAGAATATACCTACCTAAATTCACATTCTGAACAGCTGAGATCTAACCAATATGCACTGTGTTAACACAAGATTGGTAAAATTATTAGCTCTAGCTTACTATGTTATAATAGAGGATTAGAATATGAAGAATGTTTCGTTTGTCTAATAACTTAACTGCTTGCTTTCGCTGTGCCTAGTAATTTACACGATTTAGTAAATTAGTTCTGCTTTTATTTGGTGACATTCGCTAATACTCAACTGCGAAGAGTATTCGTTTCGAAATTTTCCACCTCCAAATTGACGGCAATGAATTTATTATCCAAGTTTTGCATTTTTCCAAGGCATATGTTTACTTTGGAAAGATCAAAGGGCTTTAGGTGTACCGGAGGAAAAAATTGATGGCTCGCGTCCAACAAAATAAAGCTTTCCCAAAAATCCCTTTTCAAATGCGAGTTTACGATACTGTATTGAAAGATTAAAAGATTTGACGAGTAACAGACGAAAGGAGGAAGAGTATCGAAAACAACGATCGAAAAAGAATTCGATGTTTACACCACTTTGTACGACATCAAAAAATCCATCATACCTCTACAACTCTACAACCTCCAACAACTATTAAATTCGATTATTTACTCTACATAATATACAAAAAAATATAAAAATTATGAAATCCAATAAAATATTTCTATTTTCAAATTTCCATAAAAATGATACTTCATTTATATTATATTAAATCATAGATCTGAATCCCTACCTAGCCTACCTAGCCAATACACTCACTAACTCTCTACCAAATATCAAAATACTAACCAAAAAATAGCAGTAGAATAAATATCCATAACTAAAATAAATAATAAAATAAACAACTGAAAAGCACTAGCGAGAGAGACTCGTTTCAAAAGCAAGAACCACAACGTCCAAATAAAAGGTTATTTGCAGAGAAGCACCTCGCTGGTCGTTTCCCACAGCTTCTGTCTGACAATCTGCACGCCCCCGACGAAGTTGCAGCCGAAGATACGAATTAGCTAAATTATCTTCGTCCTTCCCTGGAAAACATCGTTCCTCAGAAGACAGCCGACACTTTTGTTACCTTCGGCTCGAGTGGACCCTGAGGAAGTAAAAAAAGCTTGCTCTAACGCTGGTAGCAGAACGCAAACCACCGATGCTGCACCGCTAAAAATGACACCATCCGCAATCATCGCCGGTCAGACACCGTGACCGTTTCATGGTTTGAGAGTGAAATCTTGTCCTTGACACTATTGTCCTTCGTCACTGGGCTCACACGACGAACAGTGGCAGTAAATCGCTGACAAACGCGTCCAGTGTGATTCTTGGCTGAAAATATTGGGTTGGTAGCATACAGCTGCAGAGAGATTGTGATCGTGAATTCGATTATGATACCTTGGAGAGTGCAGTGAATCAGAAACTATTCCTGGTACACAAAGAAACATGTTCTATACTGTTTATTTTATTTATTTTTATTGCTGACTTATTCTATTTTCCTCTGCTTTATTTCATTTATTTTGGGGATAAGTTAATTAATAATTGATATTTTACAACGGATTTGTAGTACGATGAAATTTGTTATCTGATAAATATCGACGTCTTTATGCTACTGCAATTTTTAATAGAATGAAACTGTAATAATTGAGTTTGATATTGCAAGTCTCAATGAAACAATTAAACCTTCTTTCTGTGAATATTGGTTGTATGACAGTGTGAGAGCAAGAGAGAGAATTTTCTAGATAGTGTGAATCTTTTTGTTTAAAATATTATATTGCGAATTGATGTCAATATTTAAATATTATTATATAAATATATTAATTTGTTAACTGTTAAAAAACGTCCAAGAAATTGGTTCCCATTTCTATCCACACTTTCATGCAATAGGTAACATGAAAATTTTTCACGAATAACTGCTCCAAATTATTTTATGAATTTTACTATCACGATAATCATCGAAATTAATAAAGTGAATTCTAATCTACAAAATTACCCAGAATTTTAACATTCATGACTCCTATCTCTCTTTCTATTATTCACTCCAAATAAATTAATCCAAATATCACAAAATTGAACATCATCGATACATTCCATGACCCACATCAAACAGCATCCCACTTCAGCTGCATATTCTGATCGAAAGCAAAAGGAAAATATCGACGAATAGTAAATCATAAATCCCTCTTTGGCCATCTCGAGGTCCCACCTTTTTCCAATAGCAAAACACTATGCCTGCCGGCAACTGGCAATGAATCGCGTACCACAGTGTTGTTCAACATTTTTATTCATCGATTAACGATAAACGTCGACGCTCTGCACCGGATATGCATTTGCTCGACGCCCGGTGCAAGCGAACTCACCGTAACTCTGGTTTGTCGAACAGATACCAACGATATGGAGAGATTTCCTCTCGAAACTGTGTTATCAGAATCGTTATTAATTCTCCAAGCGACCTGGTTTCCTTAAACACTGGTCAGGTAGCGCTTGACACCTGGTAGCGTAAATCGTGCGATGTTAGCTCACAGGTAATCCCAAATTGAGATTTCAACGCGTGGAACCGTGATTATGCGATACCTCGATTCGATATCCCGTGTTTAATATACTATAGAGCGATGACGTGTGGATAATAGGTAAAAAATTCGAGGACGTTGATCTATGAAGAGTTTAGCTCGCAGAGTAGACTATAGGCATCAGAAAATTCGGAAAAATCTTCTCTAAATTGAGAAAAAGAACCGAGAACTCGAAGAAATCGTGGGGTTTGAAAGAAACTTGATGACTCGAGAGAAAGAGAGAAAGAGAGAAAGAGAGAATAAGGAAGAAGAGCTTAGCAGAATGTTAGAGATCCCTAAAGACGTTTATATCTCAAGTATTACATACGTTCGAGTATGATCTCCATAGGATACTCGATTCATCCCAAATTAATCGGTTTCTTTCGAGCCACTTACCTGATTGGATACAGATCGGGAATCCAACTATATCAATATTCGAACTTATGGTATCTCAGGTGCAGAGATAACTGATTGGCTAGGTTGACCGATTAACTGTGAACTCTACTGTTATAAAAATGCTGCCTGTCACGTATTTTGACCCTCAAAATATTCCCATTTAATATCCTATTCGACTTCTTATTCACTGGTCAGAAAAATATCGTCAGCTTTGTAACAGAAAATCTTTGAACTCCTATTCTTCTTTAGCCAAAAATCGTCGAGTGCAGAGGGTTAATTTTTGCTTGAAGTTGCGACACGCTTTTTCCTACAACCACAGGCTATCTCTTAGGGGTCTGAGGAACCATTATATCGGGTCGAAGTAAAATTCAGTTCCACGACCTTTTATTGTGTCTCGTTAAGAAACAGCAGGAAACGAAAAAGCTGACTCTTCTGCAAAGGAAGCAGCTGTTCTCTCTCGCAGTGAATCAGAAAGGCCAATCCTATTCCAAGATCTGGTCACCTCCGTACAACACCTTGAGAAACAAGAATGGGACAGGATATGGACCCCCTACAGGATGACAAAAACGCACGACGTGGTGCAAGATTCTTATCAACTGATGACTATCAATACTGCGCACAAAAGGGATAATTGCGACGAGATTGAGAACTGGACACTGCAGACTTGTGAATATGATTGACAAAATAGGTTTATGGATTAGTCGAGTTCAAGCAATTGCACTGACTTCATGTTTAACAGCTTTTTCCTATTTTCTAACCATTCGTCGCCTTGCCTGCAAACTTGAGATCTCATCGCAAGAGGCATAAAACTTCGACTGTTATAATTACGTGTAATAATTAAACAGCGAGAGTGAGATCTATGCTCACGTGATAGCTTTTACACGGAATATCATTAAGAAAATAATCCTTCAAAGTTTCATAAACCTCGCCGTATATTAAACCCGTAATTTCACCGGGATAATATAAAACTAAACTGTTACGAACTATATTGACACTTGTCCTGAAATACCCTGTACAATACTCGTTAAAACAATCAGAAAGTTTCGTACACTGGATATAAAAAGCATCACCAGGCTGCTTTCAATTCAACATTCAAAAACCTATTAAATTAAGCTTTACCTAATACCTATCAAATACCATTTAATACGTTGACTGCCACGCAACTTTTCACGATTTCGGTCTAGGAAGCCAATTTGATTTAATCATGTTATATTATTAAAAACTTTATTTATAGTACACAGTAATAATCAAAAAACGTAAAAAATGTTTTTCTTTTTTTTTAAAACATGTTACGAATTGTTTCGTAGTTGATGTGCAAGATTGTTTTAAAAATTATCACAAACTATAAAAATGTTATTCTGCATGAATAAACTTGTATAAACTTTTTCTTCTTGAATTATACTATAGTTATACTATAGTTATACTATGGGTTTCCTTGTAGCTGTACAAATATGGCAAATAATGAAGGGACGAGATAACTCGTAGTAGGCGTCCTGGGCAAGTAAACCTACGAGATATCTCGTAATTGGCAGTCAACGTGTTAAATTAGCCTTTATCTAATACCTATCAAATACCCTTTAAATTCTGATACAGTATATTCATTATTGTTCAAAGGGACTAATCATCTAATTCAATTACAAAAATTTGAAGTTGTAAAAGCGAAACAGGATATTTAATCATGGGAGTACTCGTTAAAATACAGGTACCTGAAAATTTTTGTAATAATTTGTTATACTTATACTTAATATAAGTATAAAGGTATAAATTAAATTTTAAGGCAATAAATTTTCTCCTGCATGGATTTTGTTTGAGAAATAAATAGTTTCCTTGAATCCCAAAATAATTTTCGGCGAAATAATTTTAGAAAAAGAGAAAACGAATATACAAGAGGTATTATTGGACGTCCAGGTGCTCGACAAGAAGAGCTGAAATACTGGCGAAATGTCAAAATCAATTTCCAGGCGGACGTGCTATACAAACGGTTGAAAGTTTTAACTAGCATAGAAGACGCGATATTTACGCGAAACAATCATAAATATGGATTGAATATGATTAAAATGAAAATCATATATTTCGTGACCTGGCGAAATTGGTTTTGTCACAGTGACAAATTGGAAAGTTCGAGCGAAATTTGTATTTACCGTCATAAATTTCAAGGCTATATAACAAAAGTCATACAAATTTAATAAATTATTTCTTTCAACACGTTCAATTTATTTTTACTAAATATTACTTTAATAAATAGAGTACTATACTCGAAATAAATAGTAATCCCAAATATAAAAAATATACAGAAATAAATATAATACTGCATTTTAAATATTGTAAATTATATACTAAATATAATTTAGAACATTTAATGTATATTACTTTAATAAATAGAGTACTATACTCGAAATAAATAGTAATCCTAAATATAAAAAATGTATAGAAATAAAAATAATACTGTACTTTAAATATTGTAAATTATATACTAAATATAATTTAGAACATTTAGTGTAATTACTTATTTATATTTATTTGTATAATTTATAATATAATTATATTAAATATTGTAAAAATCTAAGGAGTACTTACAGACTTTTATTTTTCATTATGGTATATACATAAGATGTATTTTCTTCTCTTTTGAGTTTATATCTTACATGCAGAAATCGAGTCATAAAGCAAATATTTGTTATTACGAGGTCCCATAACACACTTATTTTAATCCAAGTTTTTGCTAAACAAATATCGAATCACTCTGAAATACATCTTGACTCATTATCGAATCTCCGTTTAAGCTCCATAGTGCATGCTCTAATCGGATTATCTCTTTCGTGGAATAATTCGAGAGGACTTCAAGTAAGCCATAAAATGAAGTACTGCAAATTTTATAATCTTCGATTTTATTACATATAATTATTGGTCTTTATAACATGTAAACAAATGAAGAATTTCAAGAAACATAAATATAATTTTGATCGCGCTTTCTATATATACCGTCATAAATATAGAAAGTAAGGTGTTTATGTGCATTTCTGAAATATTTTGCAAATAAAAATATTTTTTAGATCATCGGATAGTTACTGAAAGCTAATTGCGACAACCAGACTAGGAATTTGCTATATGTCAATATTGTTGCACATATTTTAATATGTGAAAGTTAGTCTTATCGAGGAATTTGCATATTTTATACTTTCATGTAAGTATACGATTTAAAACGGATCTTTTTTGTAAATATTTTACAAATTTCACCTCTTCGAACAATCCAAAAATGAATCCACTGTAATTACAAAGACTAGACCAATTTACCATAAATTAATCTTATTAGAATGTATTTTAATAGTAAACTTCAGCTATCTCATCATTTCCATTTCAACATCACGAAATCTGCATACTGTATACTTTCACGTAAATGCAAGAGTTGAAACCGAATTTTTATTCAAGTTTCTAATACACCTTACACGTTCCCTACGAATTTCATGTTTCTTCAAAAAATAAATCAAACCTAATGAAACATTCTAAAACCCAACCCAGAACCCTGAACTCAAAACAGAATGAATTCTAATCGCAACAACCAAACCAAATATTCATTATACAACAGTCCTATCACAATATATTCTATATAGTAATATATTACACGATAATAATAAATAAATTGTTATTTAAGTTCTTAATACATTTTATACCTTTTCCAGAAAATTGCATAAATCTTTTCCAAACCAAATATTCACTATACAACAGTCCTATTACAATATATTGCAATCATAATATGAGCCCTTCACTGCACAAATCGATTAACTCTACTTTTTGAAAAATCTTAAATATAAAAAGTTATGACTATACTAAGTGCTTTAACACTTAAATTTTTTAAAAGATTTTATTAAGATTTTTCAAAAAGTGGAGTTAATCGATTTGCGCAGTAAATGACACATATATTACACGATAATAATAAATAAATTATTATTTACGTTCTTAATACATTTCACACTTTTTCCAGAAAATTTGCTAAACTTTTTCAAACCTAATAAAAAGCTCTAAATTAAAAAATTGAAATATCACGAAATCAGTATTCCCTCTATCTCCGTATCGTGTTCATCGTGAAGAACTTCAATCTCCTTAAGCATCGGCCGGAAAACTCAAAGCCTGAAGCGCGAAGACAAGCAAAAAAGTTCGATAAGAAACGTCATGGTGGACGAGCGAAGATTAATTATCACGTAATCTCGTGGCCCACATATAACGCCCAGCGTGGTAACATACGTAAAGACCATCTCGTAACTTACGTAAACGGTCGTGACGGTCGCGTTTCTAACCATATCTCTGACGTCGTCTATTTCTCGTCTGGACGTTCCAGGCGCCGCAGTGGGCGCCAGCATCACTTCGCTGGCCATCCTAGAAACTTCCTTCTTCTATCAGCGGGACGTCACCGGAAATACCACTGTACACGATACCACATCGACACTTTCCAAAAATGCATCGGACCACGTCGATGTTTTGCGATCGTCCCCCGCGAAACACCCAATTCCGACACTTCCAACCTCGAATGCCTTTGAAAACACTCCTCCACTATGGACTACGACTCTCTTCC
This sequence comes from Eufriesea mexicana, assembly GCF_001483705.2. Lineage (NCBI taxonomy): Eukaryota > Metazoa > Arthropoda > Insecta > Hymenoptera > Apidae > Eufriesea > Eufriesea mexicana. Next base: position 156,348 of record NW_016911092.1, read on the forward strand.
ACCCAGCAAACAGTCGAAACATCCACGAACACGTGTACAAAACCTCGGTGATACAGTGTCACTGGTTCCTTCTCGAAGAATCTCAAACAGCGACCTCCATTGAAGGGAAATCGGTTCGCAGACAATCTCCTATTTACACTCGCATTAAACTTGGTAGTAGAGATCGTGAAATGATCACTATTTAATAAAACACAACGTGGATTATTTCTCCAATATCGTCATCTCGACGATAATCTCCATGAGAAGGGAGCCTAAGATCGTGGAAGGCTGAACGCGTTATAGGCTAAGAGATTCGCATAAAATATTGGTCAAAAGAGACTCCTATTCGAGGTCATAATTTCCGTGGTAACACAGACGAATGCATTCCTG
>NW_016911092.1:156933-186534 GCF_001483705.2 Eufriesea mexicana
TGCCATCTCGATATAATCTCCGAGTGAATCAAGTTTCACGTGGCAAGGAGCCAGAGACTGATTTTAACACGGTCGTCACTGCGAAACTGATTCAGCCGCGTCGAATAAAAGAACTCTGTCTTCTCCGTAAATTGTCATCTCCTTCAGCGTGTATTTGTCGCCTTTCCCGTCCATGATTTACGTTCTAGTCCGCAATCGAGAACCAATCCCACGAGCAGAGACACGAATACGTTCAAAGTCACTTCGAATTGCATCGGTAAAGTCACTTTAGCTAACCTAGCTCCTACATAGCACAGTTCTGGTCATCAGACTGGTGTCCAGAATCCTCGAAGAACCAAAAATATCGAACTAAATGAAAACTGAACACACAAAAATCCAATAGCACTTCTAAAATCAGGATCTTGTCTCAGCCCAGGTCCTCAGGGCAACGTCAAACACCTCAGACTGGAGATCTCCTGTCGTCCAGGTCATCCACAAGTCTGAACTCGAAGATCCAGGTCCATGGTGGTGATTTTCTCTCAAAAATCATCAAGTGTCCACAGGGAAATCAGTGGGTCGTTAATAAGCGTGGCGCACGGAGCCAGCAGAGAACGGAACTGACCGCGAATGCCAGAAGTGTTCCGAGTTTGGAACGAGACTAGAGGCGAAACGTGGCTTGGTTCTCTCTCTCGGTGCGTGGCAGGCTAGAGAGGAGCGAGAGAGAGCTGTTGTACGTTCCCGTTCGCGACTGTATGCGTTTGCAGACGCTTTTGTGTGTGTCCTAACGTGTCTGCATGGGTCTGTGGAGAGGAGTCCACACGGTGGTGGCTGCGTGAGTCAGCTGGCGTGCTCTAGGCCTCGTGCGCTCGCACAAAGTCGGATCGTTAGGTCTCGACGATGGAACCCGGAGGGGGAACGCGGATCATTGTGATTCACGTGGTAAGTCGACCGGTGGTGGGCTGCAGAGAACGCCGTTTCACGAAGGGACGTGCCTGGACGAGGAGTTCCTCTTCCTTTCGTACCGAGAGCTCAGCCAGTGTAATAAATACGCCGGGAAACGAGAAAATCGGTCTTAATCGAGGCACCGTAATCAACGGTGGTGTGCTAGTTAGAGGAAAAATCCTGCGAACCTGGCTAGTTTGAAGCAACGGTGAAAGCTAGATAAGTCGATGGATCCGTGAATTTGAATTCACCCTTTGACTCCCTCGGGAGGAGCGAAGGTGTTGGACACGTGAAACGATTGGAGAGAGAAAACTAGTGGTTAAATTGATTTTCAATAAGATTCGATTTTCGATTAGTGTCTGTGGATGAGTTTCGTGGACAGTGGGTGGACGAGGACTGATTCTTTCGATTTGAGATGTGATAAAGGTGTGAAAAATTTGTGAACATTTTTTGGAGAGTGTATTTTAGAAGATCTGATTTTAACAATAAATCTAGTACAGTGTAAATAATTATTTTTTTAATTTTTGATTGAGAATCCTCATTTTCATTTCTTTTATAGGATATATGTTTTTTTAAATTCTGCATCCATCCCCTTTTTATCCATAGATCATTTAACAAGCCATGTTAGGTTTATTTTTAATTCATTATAAAGAAGCAAACTAGTGTCTTAGGAATGAAAAATCAAAAAGTGTACATGTACATAAATAACTGCAATAATTATGCTAATTGGTATTTCTGACTGCTGATGGTATTCGTGAAAGCTCATCTATTTCTTATATTCTTTTGTAATACTTTCGACTACTTGCTTAGTCTAGAAGATAATCTAAGGTGGATAATAATAGGTAATAATCGTTAAACTCGATTAGAGTATTATTGTAGATGTAAGTCTGGTCGATGGTACTTTCACTATAATCCTTAACGAAGAATTTACCTAGTTATCTATATTATAGATATCATCTATTCCCCGGTGTATTTCTCGATGGAATAAAAGACGGAAAAATAAGAATTAAAATCGGATATAGCGATATACGCTTTTACCTCGCGATAGAGCCACGTAATCTCGATGGAAGAAAGGAAACGCGAATTCTGTTATTTCCGTGGTGGAAAAGAAGAATTTCCATTCCATCATCGGAACATTTTTCCTTCGACGCGGAACGAGCCTCCTCTCTTTAATAGCACGTGATATAGACGAGCGTGAGTACCGTCTGGCTTTCAGTTAATAGAAATACATCTGTTATTTCCCCCATTGCGAATCCGTCGTTCCTTAAATAGTCGATAGAAATATACTTCCCAGCGGGAATCAAAGTTAGCAGAAAATAAGTGTTGCTCGCCACGATTACTTATACCACCGGTTACCAAGGATCCCTGTATACACAGCAATTAGTTATTCTGTTACCGAGAAACTCTGCAAGCTCTGTAATTAAGTGTTGTGTTGACGAAATACAGTGAGCTTTGTAGGTGGCGCCTCTGTTACCGGAAACCATGTCATCCGAAATGAACAAAATGAAAAACACTCTTAAATACTTTATAACACCAAATATTTGTGTAGAATGTACATATAGAAAATTATATTTTATATACATATAGAATATTTTCATATAGAAAATTTTCTCCTTTTTCTTTTTAATTTTGGGTTGTTTGTAATTCTCCTTCGTTTATTTCATGAATATTTCGAAATATTCGAAGAAGTTTTTATAAAGCTATTTGGATGTGATTTTAACGAAAACTTCTTTCGTCATAGCTGCTATTATACTTGAAATTTGTATTATTATTATTAGTATTCCAAAAATGAATACTTTATCTTCCTTTTTTCTTGCTCATAGTATATTTTTAACTGACTCTTTACCAACTGTACCTTAACCCTTTGCACTCGACGATTTTTTGGTTGAAGAAGAGTAGGAGTTCAAAGATTTTCTGCTATAAAGCTGACGATATTTTCTTGAACAGTGAATAAGAAACCGTATAATAATTAATACATAGAAGTATTTGATTTCGATATTTCGCACACCATTACATTACCTTAAATTTGACATATTAATTAATATCGAACTTCGAAATTTTATCAAGTGTCGACTGAAGGGCGCCTCTCGGGTTAATAATTAAATTTAAATAAATAATTTTAACAACAATTTAAAATCGATAATATAAATAATATCTTTCATATCATCCTCAACTTTGTGAAATGCAGTTGCACTACTTTCAAAGAGTATATAAATTATTCTAAAACTGGGGATGTTGACTAACATAGCTCTAATAAAGAGACACCCAGTACGTAAGTAAAATTGTGTCCGGCAAGAAAAACTTAATAACCTACATTACGTTTCACAAGGCACGCGACACATGGAAGGCTAGGGTTTTTACTTTCAATAAACCCGTCGTCACGGCGATATGACAATACCACTTTACGGCCGGAAACCCCTGGCAGCCATCGCGTCCCTTTGCAAACTCACTTACAGCGGTGGAAGAACGGGTATGCAAAAAGCGCCATAATCTTTTTTCGAAAAGTTTGCAACGCTTTGATATTACAGGGTTGCGTGAGTCGGTCCCTTGGCGAGTGCAAGCGTGAACGACTTATCTAATCCCATCACGTTTCTCCATAGCATGGGAGCTCGTCCTGATGATTTACTATCATGAAACGTTGCTAAGGACTTGAACGTGAAACACGTACATCGAGATCTCCCGTGATCGTGATTAAGTTAGACCAATCTCCATATAATTGGATAATCTTATTCCCTCATTCTCAAGGAAATACTTATAGTAATATAATAATAATTATTATTCGATTTGAATAATCATGTACGTCATAAAATAGCGGCTGCTCGGTGTAATTAATTTATTCCCGATTTTATTTAAGCGGAACAGCTGTGAATCTACGAATGATCTATCTCTCTTGAGAAGTTGTTCTTCTAACCCTTTCACGGCGCAGAAGATGAGTTCGTGAGGAACAAGTTGGGAAATAATTGTTTCTTTATCGACAAGATCTTTTGTACTTTTCTAGTAGATATGCGTGGCTCGACTTGTTCATGGGTAATAAATTTTAATTAACTACGTTGTTTATGGGGGTACTTACACCACGAAATTTATATTATACGTAAAAGCTTGCTTGAAACCTAATCGCTATATTGAATTCTGAGAGAATTAAGTTAGAGAAGACATTGAGAGAAAATTTGAAGTATTAAAGAAATCTGAAAATATTGTACATCGTTTAATTAAAATATTAGTAATTTTATTTAAGAAATTTTATTTCATTGTCCTAATATAATTATCTCGTTTAAGAGAATTTTATTTAATTATTCTAATTTATTAATTTATTTATAGAAAAATTATCAAAACTTGGTGAATATACATTATTAAAATTATAATTAAAAATATATGCAAGTGGACCTTGGCTCCAAAAAATCTAAATAGGAAATTTAATTTACAGAAGTCGTTTGCTCTGTAACAAGATATTTTTTGGAATATATTTAAATATATAAATAATGTTTATCCCTTCGACGAATAGCAAAAATCATCGAACCCAGACGAATATTTCTGGACCAGAAAAATAATATTCGGAAAATAAATAGATCAAAAAGATCGAAAGTATGGTAAGTGGTTTTAGCGAGATCCATCGTGACACGTGACGCGTCAATGGCGATAATTGACAAGCTAAGCGACAATGAGGACTGCAACTGGGAATTACGGATTAAAATTTCACTCGATCCATATCCCGTGGTGGATATGGGTTCTATTTCAAATGGAAGACCTAGGTCGGATGTACCGCATCGTTAATGCTCGCCGCGATGGGTACTTACTGGTTACCCGGTACGTAACTTAATAAATGTACGAAGCTGCAGTAAATAACTCTGAACCCGCGTTTTCACATAGCGCGGTGCTTTTTATCGTCGTGGAAGCCTGGCCAACGATTTTATGAACTATTCCCGACTGTCCAATGGACATGGACAGCGATTTTATTCGAAATCCATAACAGCAACAATCGAGATTCCATCTTCGATACTACACGAAACTTGAAATCTAGTAATGAGATTTCTCAGATGAAAGATCGTTTATTCTCCTTTTATTCATGTTTTCAATTGTATCATACAAAGTACTGTTATCCTTGAGTGGAGTATACAGGCTTGGGTTGGGCTGGAAGCTTGGATCACTATGAGAAAGTTAGACCTAGATGAGAAGGATCAGGCAGAGATCCAGATCGAGAATTTTATTCACTGAGACACATAGATTGTTTTATTTTCCTATTTAATAAATGATAGGGATTAATAATAATCATCGGTTAGTGATAAATGAGTCTTATCTTCATTACATCATAGAATAATAAAATGAATCTGTGCAGAAGTTAGGCAATCGAGTCAATTGTGTCACAGTGATTAAAATTAAAGTGATTAACTCTACTTTTTGATTTCTACTATTTATTCTATTTAATATTGTATAAAACGAACTCTCTTCTTATTAATTTGAAATATAAAATAGAAATAAAACGAAGTTACCGATTAGAATTAAATTTGACTCTCTCAGCCAAACCATGGTCACTGATTAGAATCAAATTTGATCTACGTTAGAGAAGATGAAAATTGTGGAAATTAGGATGAGGTGTTAAATACATATTCGATGTTACATTGGACGTAGAATTTAAATTCTGAGTAGAGAATGGAGAGTAGAAATGGAAGACGAAGAGAGGTGCGGGATTTGTAACAATCCAATTAAACACAATAATCAGGAAAATTGCATAATGGTTTTATCGGTTTATGAAGGATACACGTGACTTGCTAATTGTTCTCGTTAACCTATTTTTTTTAATATAAGTTCCGTTTGGGAATTTAAATATCGAAGAGAAGAATGGTCATCTAATTAGATCCCATGGCATTCCCTAATTGGAATGCTCTTCTTTTAATTAAGGAATGTTCTCTTCATTTTAATTATACATTAAACTTGAACTTCAAGCATCGAACTTCACTTTGATTAAGATTCAATGAACCGATTACGTTTATCGACTTCTTTTCAAACGGAGTTAATAAACATCTGGTTCATAATGAGTTCTTCAGAAACTCTTGTGAATTCATGAGGAATGTTTTAGATGAAATATTTCTTTCGCTGAGGAATATTCTGTTTAGTATCTACGATAGGAAATATTATTAAAATTAAATACTATTAAAATACTATTAAAATTTTAGCAAAAATTGTTTATATTTCTGAAATAAAAACGTGGCGATTTTTTAAATAAATTTATCCTCTTTTCGCTAAATAACATAGCACCTATTCGATACTAAAAGTTATGTTAAATAAAGGAATAAATAATATTCTCTTTGAATAGTTCAATATTCAACTTTGAAAATTTCGAAAAAAGATTACTGTTCGAATAGATTAACATGATAATCTTTAATTCAATTTAATGTTATCAAGTGTTGTACAATATCGTGATTCATTATCATAAATTAAAAACCTGTTTGCTCAAAATTAATATGTTAAACAGGATTTTAATTCGCTCCAAATTGATTCGTTCAACTCCAACGACTTTTATTTTCTTGCATTTAAAAAGAAAATTTCTATCCCGTTTACCTATTACACGAATAAGTAATAGCTTGTTCAGTGAGTGTTAAAATTTCCATCTAAATTACTATTATAAAATCAAAATTCCAAAACAAAGAGATTCTTCTTGAGCCACTAACTGCGAATGATTCATTATGTATAAAATTTGAATAATGCCACGAATGAACGAAAATATTAAAATATAATGGCGCACATCATACTCTTTTTCAATTTTCCTCAACACGCGATGATTTTGATCATGAATACAAAATGGAAACCAGAGAAGCTTGACTAGAAAATGGGAGACTATTAAAAAAATAACGGATACGTATTATTACTAGACGGTGTGCTCAAACGAATAAGTAGGTAAAAGAGAAGATTGCTGTTGACAATTGTTCCCATCCTTAACAATTGCATTGTACAATACTCGCGATGACGATTGTTCGCCACCATACTACAAAAGTAAGCAATTAAAAATGACATAACGTAGACGTCGATATTTCGCAATAAATTCCTACCGCGGAAAATTTTGTTAACCCTTTATATGTGCCAATACTTGAAAATACCAATTTTACTAAAATAAATTAAAATTAAATAAATGAAAAATTATTTATACTAATCATAGCTGATATTTAGAAATTGCCCAAGTACCCAAGTACAAAAATATTTTAAAAAATGAGATTCTTTCTATAATACTATTGCAATAAATATTGCAGTACTCCAAGAAATATGAACCACGTGAAAATAAACCCTTACATAGTCACTTCATGGAAAATCTAAAATTATTAAACAAAAATGATTAATAAATAATTTTATTAACATTATTAACAAAAAATTGTGTTTTCTCAACTGCTACCTATTAATAACTATATACAATAAAACTAAACTGGTGGAATTATGTCATTAAAAGAATTTATACGTAATACTTAATAAAAAGATCAATGAGGCCATCTGAATCAATATCACACTTTACAGTTCCCACGAGACATTAGAAGCCCAAGGCGAATAACGAACTAGCAACTTCTCGAGCAAGTTAACAATCTATATCAATGAATTAATTCTGAAATATTGCCAGAAAATCTTGTCCGCCCTCAAAGAACACGTTGCCATTAAACAGGCGCGTGTATCTAGTTCCTTGAACCAAACACCCGTGCAGCCAACTGAGGTTACCACGAAGACCAAGGAAACATGGCCTTCAGTTACAGGCCACGAGCCTAACCATGGAAACCTAACCAGCAATAAACTTCGCGATAGTACCCTACGTGTGTCTATTGTTCTGCTATTAACAACATTACGACTAACGTTATCATGTTTTATCGTATGATTGCTATCGTTAGCAATCATGCTGCCATTTGTTGAACGTAACGACAGTGTCTAACAGTCCAAGGAAATCTATCGTTACATAGATCGCATAATTCCATCAATTCCGTCAATTTAGTACGTTTATAAATATTTTATCGAGACATATACCATCGTTTATAATTATCTATCAACTCTAATCGTTTCGAAATTAATAATATTAATAAATTATTTGACAATAAGAGAAATTGAATGCTTCAACAGACAAGATATCTATTAATAAATATTTGAACTTTGAAATTTTTATGTACGACGAAAATTTGCGATGGTAGATGAAAGATTTTTCTATTTTTGTTCTTCGGTATCAACGTCAAAATCGATGTGAACTAAAACAGCGAGAAGCTTGCAGCAATCACAGAAACGGTAAATCTGACACCAGTCACTTCGTCAGAGTTAATAGTTCTACCGTTAAGCCTGCAACCCTTCAGCCAACAAAACGAATCGACCAAGAGATCAGCCAACACCGGGCAACACGAGAATACCGTTGTTTCCCCTGCTAGGCCGAGTCATCATTCATCACTCGTCGAGAAGTTTCAATTCTTAATTGAACCGATCACGCGAAATGCTTTTTCCCGCTTGTTGGAGATCTTTGTTCGAACCGGACGATTTATCTTCGGCCAGCCCCCGGAGCTGCGCTGTAGAGGATGTTTCCAGCGCTGTAAATGCACGCGTGCACAACGCAGCAACAACGCAGCCTATCCTATGCCCACACGCCTCCATCATTCACGAGTTCCCTGGATTCCCGCTTTCGCCTGCGCTACCCACGCTGCCTTCGCGCGCTTTTTTACCCGGTCACGGTTTGCCGGATTTCGAAATTGAAAAGAGAGGCGTGCTCCTCCGTGCACTATGCCTCGCGGTTTTAATCGAAAACGCGATTTTTCCATTTCCGTGACACTCGTGGACGTTCGGGATTTATGATCAATGGAGTCGTGGTGAGTCACGTGGGTGAGATGCGGACATCTTGGAAATTATTATATATTTATGGACTTTTCTGGTTTCGGGACTGCATTGCGAATTTTGTGAAATTGATTGCGTGGGAGTCACTGTATTCCTTGTTGAGAATTTTGGAAGCTTGCTATACTTGGGTATTTCGTTGTGTAGGGCACCCAGTGATCCAAGACGAATCAACTGGGTGATGAAAATTGCTATGCACTGACTCGTTTTACGAATTTCTTTCAGTTTCTGGTCTGTGTTGCAAATGTTGAAAACTTTGTATACTAGGTTTCATAATATGATTAGGTTAAGTTGAATTTTCGAATTATATAAATATGTGTGACACGGTGAGGATGATGAAGATAATAAGCGAGAGTATGATTGATAGAAAGTCTTGATTTTTATGGTAGTTTTTCCTCCTCGTTTATGGAAACGATTGAAAATGAATTGGTGAAGTTTTTATGCTGAAAATGAGGCCAAATATGAGAACATAAATCACGCTAATCAAGTCGGTAATTGATTTTGAAAGCATCCTAAATTGATTACCAAGCTACGCGTGGCGAACTATTGGTAGCTTGCTGAACCATTGCGACCCTGCTGTAATTACATTTTAACTGAGATAATTGAATAAAATTGCACGCGAATTTGCACATAGTATATTCAGAACCGAAATTAAAATTTTACATAAAATTTAACCGAATTTACGTTGAAAATTTCGAATCAATTTTCCCTCCATATATTACCTCACATCCCAAACACAAACCCGAGATAGAGCCATCAAAAGCGAAACAAGAATAACTCCTCCTCCTCTTTCTCCAAAAAAAATATATATATCACATAACCACGCCCACGCGTGTCCATTGAGAGAAAGAAAACAACGATCCAATGTGAAACGGTATCTTATATAACTCGAACACAGCTTCAGCTGTCTAGCAAGGATGAAACCACGCAATTTAAATGGCAGCATCGTGTAACGTGCGAGAAGCGAGTCGCATGCGGATTTACGAGGCACACATGACGAACGTTTCGATTACCCAAGAAGGAATCATCAAGGTGTGCCGCTGATTTTCCCTTGGAACGATAGCTCCGTGGATGCTGGCCGTGGAGGCGACGTTAATGTAAAACGTCCCGGAAAAGCCTCGATCGTGAGTGGTTCTAGCCTAGAGAGAGCACTGGTCGTGACCAAACGCGATCGATCTGTCAAGATCATTGGAGCAAGCACAGCTTTATTTAGACCGTGGAGTACAATGACACCGGCTGGTCGTAATTAACCCTCTGTAACCGGATTTTAGTTTGCCATTACCATCGCGTGTACACGGATGGAATACCTTACTCGGTTTTGCCCTCATCCGTTTGTCGTCGAGACAGGGAAAAAGAGATCGGAAAAAGATCGGTGAGTCTAACCGTAATTTCCTTGTTGTTCCACCTTGACTTAATCGTTCCAGTGGTATATTACAGTGTGATCTGGGCCGTGATTCTGTGCTAAAACGTGACACTGCGTTGGGTTACCGTGATGTCCGATTGGTGGCGCGCTTGGAGCTACCGCAGCACCATCTGAGACTTACCGAATCTCTTATATTAAGTACGAAGAAAATGTGATTGCATTGCTTGGTATTTTTTAATATAAATGAAACTGATTGGAAAATCTTTCTTTTCTATATAGATTCTTGACCATAGCATACTAATACAGTTGCAGAATAATTACCTTTAAAATTAAATAAATTAAACGAAATTTACATAGCTTGTATACATTTTGACATTCTATAACAAATAGTCTTACTACCCTACCAAACTCAACCTTCGTATACATCAACCTAGCAGATACCTTACTCGCACTAATGCCTAAGCACGCACCTAATCGCGCAACATGGTGCAGAGTCACGCAAAGCTCGCGAAACCGTACAGGAAGATGCAGAAGTATTATTTACGTTAGTCACCGCTAGATATACAAAGTACGAAGATCACGTAGCATCCATCCAAATTGAACGCGTGCAAACTCGCAGTTTCCTTTGCTGTAAACATAGACATCGAATCCTCGTTACCAAGCCCAGAGTCCTGACTAGCAGCAAGTAGAGACCATTGAAACCAACTGCGCTGAGTCCAAACTAGCAGTCTCGTCAGGTAGTGCAGCGCTGTGCACTTGGTCCGCGTCAGTCTTCAGATACGTGACTTCCAAATCACATAGCTGTATGGGTCATCAGACCAGAGAACAGAGTGTGCTGAGAATTCTATTGATCCATCTCGCCAGTGTTCCGAAGTATCTGGGACCATAGGATGAATGCGTGAACGAACTGTGTGAATACAAGTACACTCGCCATTCGGTTATTTATCCCCTAGCATGGAGAGAGTGAAAAAATGTTCAGGAGGTAAATGGCGAAGGCTATTTATAGGAGACGAAGGATGAATACGTTCCAAGCTCTCAACGAAGCCGTTCGACCGTGTGAAACGATGATGATGCCCAGTGAGACGAAACCAAACGATTCCAGATATTGGCTCCTTTCAGCTTGCCTTCGAAAATCGTTTCAGCCGTTCTGTAGTCTTTCTTTGGAAAAATTGTCATTGGAGACTGTTGGTACGAAATTCTCAATAATTAAGTAGCCTTTTTTGGCTCCTTCTTTAAGTAATCACGCAGAAAAACGTGTCCTTTTGAGGGAATTAGGAATTAGGAGTTAAGCAACGCCTAACCCTCCGTGTGAAGAGTAGATCGAAGAGGTTAGGATCGTCGATCTCCACGTGCCTTGTAAATTCAAAATTTCGATTTTAGAAAGGAATAGAAGCATCCAATTAACAACACTGATCTTCTCTCACAGACTTTTAGAACCATATTCGAAATTTCAACTATCCAATGATAAAAATTTCCTTAGTATCAAGATTTTTTCTCACAGACCTAGCCACCAAATCTATCTTTCATACTCTTCCCAAACTTCCAACTCTCCAAATAAAAAAAAGGAAATTAAAACATCGTTAAATCTCAAAATGTCTCATTAAATTCTACCTAAATTACTCAACGGCAAACTTAACCAGCAACCAGGGAACATTTAATCTCATTATCATACAAGCAACTCGTGAAGGAGCCCGCAGAGCATAAATCAAACGGCGCGAAGCAGAGACGATTTTTGCGAACCGTCAACGTTACTTTCTCTCTAAAATGGAACTACATTTTTCAGAGTTTCGCGAAAGCTGCTCGGATCCCTATGAATCCGATGACCCAGATTATGCCGCTACTCCCAACAGAATCTTTCGCGAGATATTGCGACCCAAAGTACCGAGAGCTAACCAAACTTCATGCCCTCGCGCTTTTCCGCCTCGGACAACTATAATTCTCGATGTTTTATCCGCGACTAATGCTCCGATACCTGTTCTCGAGGCCTCACTTGGAGGAAATCATCCTCGGCCGGAGCAGGAAACGTACCAGAGGACGTTCGAGCATAGTGATCGAATACGTTTCGCGAAACGCATTCGCTCGAATTAACGTGATCCTGAGTCACTGTCCAACGACTATTTCTGGAATGCACAATAATACACCGGTGACCAATTTGTGGATTGTACAGTCGGTGGAAGAAATATCACGGGGAGGTGCACGAGGTCGACGAAATTTGCATATTCGATGGCTCTGATAGGGTACTGGAAAGAAGTTGGATGAAGACGTGGACGTGGGATATATAGGGTGGCTGGAAACTTAATTTCGATGCAAAGTACTTGATATAAACGTGATGATGGATGTTTGACCTTTAAATGACCGTGAAAAATCTTGCAAAGGTCAGGATTGAATTTTGTTATAGAAATTTTTGTAATTCTTCAGTTCGGGATAGGTTCTTGGGTGGTACTTGTAACACTTAGAATCCTTTTATACGTTGAGTGATTTGGATAGAAACTACTTGGTACGATCATGATGATAGATGTTCGACCTTCAAATGATCTTGGAAAATCTTGCGAAGATTAAGAGTAAATATTTAATCATTTTTTAATTCACAGTTGATTTTTGGATCAGGTACTTGTGCTCTTTTATTGACTGTATTTGATACGTGAAATTTAAAAATCGTTAGGTGTTATTAAAACATTACTCACCGATTGTTTAGTCTCTCAAAATTTTAGATTTTTGAAAAGCTTTCTAGAAATGTTCGTAACTATTATATTTGTTGTAAGATTGTAAATTGAAGGGTACGTTATTTTTTAGTTTCAACAATGTTGGTAGCTGTTACGGTACGTGATGTTGTTATAGTATTCTCTCCAACGCAGCAGAGAATTAAGCGACACACCTTAGATTAGGTACTTCGTTTCCGCAACATTAATCAGCGGAAACAATTTAAGGCTTAAAGATCCTTCTAGATAGCATCGTCCATAGAGCATCTTATATATTTCTACACGCAACAGTGTATTAATCAAGGCATAAGCTGAAGTATCGAAAGAAAACAACACGAATATTTCTACCAGCCTTTATATTAAAAATATTCTAAAAAATAAAAATCATATATTTCTATTACAAAAACCGATCTATATTTCTAACATGAGATAATCGTTAATTTCTGTTTACCCTGCGATAATAAAAAGGTTAAGAGATGCATCGAGCACTGATATCGATAAAATTTTATAGATGCAAACTAATTTGTACCAAAATTATTATAATATAAAGGAAATAAAACAAAATTGCGAATAAATAAAATCTTTCTTAAAGATTTCAAAAGCTATAAATATACTATTCTATTTTAAATAAATATAATTCACAATTTAAAATTTTTTGTATATTTTAATACTTATAATATTTTATATTTTTTTCATATTCCTTAATTTTTTATTTTATTAAATATATACATCACAGGCACGAATTTAATATTCTCTAAATTTTCTACCCACACAAAATCTTATTGAAATGGCAACGCGACAGTGGCGCCCCCCTAACTGAGCTATAAGTTAAGCAATATCTAGATTCGAAACAGGCGCGCTATGAAAATCGCTTTCTTCCACTAATTTCTCTTTATTGAGAGTGAAGTGCACGCGTGTCAAGCTATGCTCGATCGGCTGTACACGCTTCTCGGTTGCACCTCTTTTTCCTGCGTGTTCTCTCACAGTTTTCACCTGGGATAATTGAACGAAATAACGTAAAGTAATTCCCGACGCTAATGAATAATCTGCGCAGTAATGAACTAAAACGAACGACCAGTTCTTCTATCGTCAGTTTCTCGTAATTCACAGCTGTGCATGGTGGAATAATTACAGCTGTTAGTGGATGAATAATGAACTCATTGGGATAAACCTAAGTGCCCAAAGGCGCGATGGTCACGTGCACTAACGTCTTTAACATCGATCCTCCTGTTACGCGAATTAATCGGGTCAATCCGATAACTCAAATTTCAATTTCGATCCAGTTATTGCCCGAGCTGTACCAGATTATATGTTATGCCAAAGATTATGTCAGATGGCGAATTTATCACGAGGGAAATTAGATGGTGAGAAACGATTATTGAGATGCAACAGACTTCGGCAAAATGACACAGGGACAACAACTTGCATTCTAAAAAGTAAGTAGTATATTGTTTTATCTGAGATTGATATGGGTAGTTGTGAAAATTTATTATGAGAAATATAATGGAAAATTTAAGATTGTTTCTTGGAGACTATTATCGTATGTCTTTTATTAAAATTAGCACACAAAATAGTGCATTTTAAAGTGTAAATAATTTATTTTTGGATTGGTGAATGAAAACAATGGTTATAGAAGCTTATTATGAAAAACACAATGAAAAATTTAAGATTTGGATAACCTATTGAAGATTATTTTTGTAAGCCTTGTAGCAAAAGTGACACAGAGATAGGATCATATATTCTGAAGAATGAACAATTAACTTTTCTATTAAGGAATGAAAATAGTAACTATAGAAATCTTAAGAAAAGCATAAAATGGAAGAAAGTTTAGGATTGTTTATTAGAAATTATTCTTGTACGTCTTCTGATAAAATGACACAGAGATGACGTTACTTATTCTAAAAAATAAATTTTTCTACTAAAAAATGAAAACCGTGACTGTGAAAGTATTTTGTGAAGACTGAGGAAAATTTTTAATTATTTATTACAAATTTAATCTTTTCTAAAATACCTTCTAATTGGTAATTTTATATCCTTCGTATAGTTAATTCAATCTAACTTTAATTTCGAAGCAAGTATTTTTCCTGCCTTTTATCAGTAATAAGGAATAATAAAAATTGCACGAATATTCACCTCTTCTTCTTTTAATCTTCCTTTAATGACTTCCTATCTTCAACCTATTATCTCGAACTTGAAGGATAAACTTTAACTTGGAATTTCTCTTCTAAAGAATCACCCAACCATTATTACTCTCGCGAAGAAGAATAAAAATTACAAAATTCATCCAGGGAATTAAAAAACTTACAATTATGCACACGAGAAAAATGAAAAAGAAAATATTCCCTTATTTCCATTTTTTTGCATTACTTTTCATAAAAATAATCTACGAATCGAATTTTACTTCATTCGCTTATCACCATATCACTTTTTCCTATTATTGATATATATAAAATTTAAGAGAACTCTTTTATTTATTTATTTAACCCTCAATTCTTGAGAAAATTTTAAAATTTTGTTAATATTTAGTATTCTCCTCTTATAATAATTAAACTTCTTAAATCCCGCTTCTAAAATAGGATATCAAAGGCTATATATTCTATTAAAATCTATCCACAACAATTATCAGATACTCCATTTCTCAAATGGACACAAATAAATCCCTTCCCTCCTAACCCCAAAAAATTCCACTTACTGTAACTCAAATTATACCCCTGTTGAACTTCCTATTCAACTCTGAACCTCTCCAACTACCTGCATCAAAAATCCATCATCGACAGTCGATGCAGCCTCCTCCTCGCAGTCCATCTCATCCCAATGGCTAGGATACTTTCCCAAAAGTTCGCGTGACTGAAATCGAATTAATCAGCGTTAAAAAGCGATTCCTTTCACGGCTGTAGCAGAGGAAAAAAGGAACGATCGACTGGCAAATCCGCTTTCTTGCCAGAGCTAGATCCCCGACACCTTTTCTTTTCCTTTTCCAGAGGAACACGCGGCTGTTCGTTTGGGCCTGGGCCAAGCTCGACCGTCGATAACGAGGTCGCTATGATGCCTACATATTGATTGTTTATTGCTCACCGGTTTGCGCAAGCTACCATGTGCCAAGATTAACGGTGCAAACGGAACCACGAACCGCACAGGACAATGGGAAGTTCGACTCTCGAGTAGAATGGACAGTTAAGCGGTCGGGAGGAATGTTGCTCACGAAGGAGAGACCCTGGACTTGCGTTTGGAATATTTATGACACGTGTTTCACGTGTTAATGCGTATCCGACATGCTGCGAGGAATGAAGGCTTTGATGGATTCGAGAGACTCGATGAAGTGCGTTGAAAATAGCAGAGATTTAGATCTCGTGAATGGGATGGGTGGAGTTATGTTTGTGGAATTCGGGTTAAGTTCAATCTGAATCATCCTAAGGAAATCGGGATTTTAATTGAGCGTGAAAAACTCGAGGATTTATTAACACTCGTGTAAGTGATTTTACCTTTTTACCCGCTTTTTAGATTTATTTGGTTATTTTTTTAGACACACTGAAATTGGGATTTTAGTTCACTGTACAAATTTCGAGGACTTATTAGCCCTTTGCACTCGGCAATTTTTTCGTTCCAGAAAAATAGTAATTCGAAGACTTTCTGCCATAAAGTCGACGATATTTTTAAAACAGTAAATAGGAAATCGTATACAAATTAAAATAAAATAATAAATTATTTTATTTCGATATCCCACACATCGTTGGGAAATTCTAAATATAATATATTAATTAATATCGATCATTAGAATTTAATTAAATAGCAACTGAGGGTTAACAATAGAATTATTAAATCATTTGCTTCTACAACTACTTTACTAACAAAACTACCTATAAAATTAATATTCTCTTACTCAGATAGAAACGTGATTATTCGTTCCTATTCCTCTTCATCATATCGCTACAATTATTATCATTTTTGTATAATATATTTAGCTACCCAATAGTTTCGATGTTCACCAAAATGGCGCCATATGCAGAGGATGATAGAATTAAACGAAACGGTTCCTGAGATTTATTTTATACCTGAATCTGTACTAAAGTTAGTCGGTTCTACGTACTTTGCTACGTGAAGGGAATAAAGAAGTCAATATCAGATTCTATCTGTGTACTAATTTCATTTGTATTTTGGTCGAGGAGCAACGGCGAATGGAACAAAAGCGAGAAAAGTTTGCTAGGTTTAGAACCAGTTCCTCGGCTACGTGATCGATAACGATGAGAAAGATTTATCTACGAAATTATATTTGATGCTCGAATAGGAGCAGTTTGAGCGAGTGGGGTTGGCCAGGTAAAGAGCATCGAACCACCGATCTATTTTAAATCTTCCATTTATCGATGTTACTTTTCCATCGTGGCATAAATTTATGCCTCCAGCTTATCTGGCTACCTCGCGATACAAGATGCTCTTAAAATTTCGTAATTTCTCTCTGGCTATCTCGTACAACACCGTGAAACACAATTCTAATCAATTCGACGTGTCTGCGTAACCCGGTAACCCAGTATTCTCGAATACATGAACACGCATAAAAGGCAATACGACAAATAAACCTTGGGGTGTGCATGCAAATATTCTACAGGCCTTTTCACCGGCAGAGAAATAAAACGTACAAAAATGGAGGTGGTGTGCTGGAAATATTTGCAGCATTTGTAATAGAAATTGCTGCATTTTCTCTTTTCAGAATAGGAAACACAGAAGCAATCGTTGATATAGAAATTTATAGAATTTGTGTTAAATATTATCTAGAATATTAATTATTCCGAGTAATTTATTTAGCACACATTCTAAACCACGATTAAAATTTTCCTACAATTTTTATTCTTTTCTACTTGCACTGTGTAATTTCATATTATTCTTCTAGGATATACTATAATTCCAAAAAATATTATTTGGAATTATTAATAATACTGTCTTACAAGAAGATAAATAATTCTATTTTCTATCTTTTACAATCTTTTACTATTAAATAGTTTAGTTAATTAGTTTAATTAGTTTTCGCTAATTGCTTATATTTCCTATCCAATCCCATCTTGCTTTTCTTTTCTGTAACAAATTATCATTTTTATATTTACATCCTGATCTTTATTTCCATACTTCGTATTAACCTGTATTCTACCATAAATTATTCACATGTAACAATTTTAATAACATTTAATCACTTGAAGGCTACTACTACTCGATTATTGCTTCAATTTCCTCCATAATTCTCTGTGATATTTCTCACCCACCCCAATCTTTCGTACCATACTACGCTACCTGTATATGTTTATATTACATCACTAATGAAGCAACGTACCACGCAAACAATTTACTTCAAAGTACACCGCTCCATAAAGCGCGCAATTTTTCAGAAAGTGCAATTTACCCAGAAAAATGCCAGCGTCAAAGGCGGATTCAGTGCGCCAAGGTCCACGAAGTGCCTCCACCTGTCCTCTTTTCGCTGTATTTTCTCCAACGCGACGCAGAATTAAGCGACACGCGAGTATCGCAAATCCTACTGGAAATAAACCATCCGCGATGGTGACATCGAACGAGGGGGTCGGGTTTCCAGGAACACGACGTTTTCGAACACCGTGTTCCAAGGACGAGTTCCGCGCTTCATTCGAAGTCAGCGACAGTGGCGTAATTAAACGGATAATTACGAGTATGCGTTGCGATTCCTGGAGATCCTGCATGCCGTGCCAAAAAAGTCTCCCGCAGAGAGGAGGTGGTTCTGAGCGCAGGTACAGGCTCGTTTTACCGTGCAATAAATAACCTTGCGTACAGGAAACGACGCCATATTCGTCATAGCGTCGCGGCACGGGAACAGCACTCGCGTTGTCGTCTGCACGGCTACCCGTGAACGTGAACGTGAACGTGAACATGAACGTGAACCACCGGTCTACAAGGGTCTTTGTTCAACATGAAAAAAATTCGACACTGCAGATTTAAAGGGTTTTCGATCATGTTCGTCTGTTTGGACGCGACAGTCGTCATTCTAGAGAATTCAAGAGCTTGTAAATACGCGTATTCTAAGCTTGGATGTAGCAGTGATGAGAGTTTCGAGTGTTCAATAAATGTTCACAACGTGTATTTTAATTCTTTGGTAACTAATCTTTGCTGTTAGTCTTTGCTTCTGGTCCCAGTCCATCTGTTTAATTTTTCAGTTCCACTGAGTCATCGATATTAGTCTATTTAGAGAATTAGCCTAAAGTTTCAGGTGAATATTCGACGTTTAAAACGTGTATTTCAATTCTTTATTAATTAATCTTTGCTGTTAGCTTTTGGCTCTAGTCTTGGACTACCTGTTCAACGTTTCTGCTTTATAGATTTAGCTTAACAGTATCAGTCCACTTAGAGAATTAGTCTACCAGTAACAGAAGATATAAAGTACAACTTCAGTTATAACTATTGTAACTACTGAATCTGTGGAACCTGTATTTTAATCGGCAATTCATCAGTCTTTGCTCCTAGTCCCAGTCCAACTGCTCAATCTCTCAATTTTATAGATTTAGTCTGTCAATACCAGTCTATTTAGAGAATTAGTCTACCAGGGACAAAAGACGTAAAGTACAACTTCAGACAGACATGTCAGCAGTGATAGAAAGTTATGAAAGCATGTAGCACCAACATGTATCAGTAATTTAAATTTCAAGTGGCTATTAAATGTTTATAATCTACGTTTTAATCCCTTGAATTATGTGGTCTGCAGGTTGTCTGAACTTATGGTTTTACTGTCTAGTCATTTATGGTTAGCCTTTGTTCTCCTAATCCACCCAGGCAGGCTACTAGTTTTACAGAGCTATGATTTTTGACTAGTCCATTAATAACAAAGACATGAGGCATACCTCAAACAGACATTAAGAATAATAGAAAATCGTGGAGCTAATAAATAATAGCAGTGATTCAGATTTGAAGCGATCACTGAATGCTTAAAACCTACATTTTAATTGTTTGGATAGCATAGTCTGTAGATTCACTGGATTTATGACATCATCGTCTAGGTCATCTATCAGTTCGTTATTCATCATTGTCAGTCCTGTTCTCTACACCTAATCCATCCAGTAGATCTCTATCTTACAGACCTAAAACTTTTGGCAATTTGCTAATACAGAAAACACGAGGCACTTCTCCAGACAAACTAGTAGTAGGAATAAAATTAGAAAGACAATTGATGTACCAATAACTCAAATTTCTAGTGACCACTGAATGTTTGAGTACACGTTCTAACTGTAGCATGACCTAGAGATTCCTCACCTTTATGACTTAATTGCCTAGTCATTTATCATCTCTACACCCCATCACTATTAGCCTTTATGCTCCACTTGTAGTCTATCTATTCTACCTTCCATTTTCTAAACTTCGAATTTTTGTCTAGGCTACCAATCACGAAGAAGGAACAAGACACACCTATAGCTACACCCTCTGGGGCCCAAAATATAAAACAGAGCGACACTGATCCTTACAGAATGCATCTTACGATACAATAAATTCTCATAGTATATTCATTCACTCGGATATTCTCTATATTTATGTTATTGTTGTGAATTTAGTACGTCAAGTGAAATCTACCATTAGTCTAGACATCATTTGTGAAAGAATCTGTAAGTTGAACGAGTTCAGAAATGACGATCTCCTTATCAAAGATCAAACAAACTGAGCTAATCCTAGATTTTCATTAAAGATTACAGGTTTTCGAAAGCAGATAATAAACGAACGTTTGAAGTGTTCGACTGAAAAATTAGCAGACTGGAAGAGGCAATCTGATTAAGGTGATTCATCAACGCGTCTAAACAGGTTAATCCTTCTCCTGGGTACAATAAGCAGGTTAATGTCGTTTCATGGTGTCGTGCCAGGCGAACGGTTTACAAATTATTTCTAAATTTTATTTTATTAACTTTCAAGGAATTATACGTTGACATATTTTAAACTTCACTACACCATAAATTATATAACGTGGTTAATTACCATGTTTTCCACTCGCAACTCTGCGCATGTGTTTCATCAGTCGTAAGTAAATTATCAAGCAATCCTGTTACCGGTGCATCCAAATATTAATTAACCTATCGATTACGAACACGACCCTAGAGCATAAATTTCGCACGATTTTAATGTCGCAGAGATGATCAGTAACACTCGTTAAGAAAGCTAGTGACTCGACGCGAGAAGAAACGTATTTCAATTTTATTATCGCCACTTTAACCTGCATTTCATATCCACAGAGGTGCAATCGAGTTCTATTTAAGGTACGATCAATAAAAATCGGACATGTGAAATAATAGTCATTGGGGAAATTCATTTTCCATTCGCGAAATTCATCGTACACGATGCTCTTTGTGTATTTCGCGGAAAATCGATACGTTATCTTTGTTTTCTCACTTTGTCATTCGTATCATGCTCCTTTTCTTTCATTGTAGTCACCGGAAATAACGAAGTGGAACAGAGTGATACAATCTTCGTAAAGGCACACTATTAATCCAGAAGAAAATCGCTAGGTAACATAAATCAACTCTGACACCTCATCAAGTGCGTTAAACGCGATAATTATACATTCGCTGAACGTATCGCGAAGCATTTCCCCATAGTACGTATCTCAATGACGAAAATAACGGCTTCAAAGAACAATCTTCCGCGGTTTGCTGATGACCCACGTGCAGAAGAATGCGGCGATCGACTAAACGAGTGTTTGGAATCGATTAAATCCTCACTCACTCGATTTGTTCCATGGTCCACCTGGAACTTCCAATGTTTACTACGTATATGATGAAAGAAAATTCCAAAAAGGTAATAACTCAATATTATGAGAATTTATTTCAATTATATTAAAAATTATTTTTTCTTCAATTATCTTTTCCCTTTGAAATGTTTTTAGTGAATAAAAATTTAAATATTATATAATTATAAATCTGGGCACTTCCTTGCTTTGCGATTTTCTTTGGTCACTATTGATATTCCAGATTTAAACAATTTTTTTTCCTATATTTTTTAGTCTCAAAAAATGCAATACCAAATTATAATTCTGAATTTAATAAAATTCTTTTCTCGGGATTGACGGTATAGTAGATTTAATTAGTTGTTTATGAAATTGTTTAACTATTAAATAATCTGAAAGTCAAATTATAATTTTATATTTTATAAAATAGAACAGGTCCCTTTAGATACTGAGTCCATATGCAAATCACTGTTGGAACACTCAGATTCATGTCCAAACATTATGTGAATTTTCGGTAATTAAATTTTCAGTAAATAAATACCACTAATTCAATGAATAACTAAATATCATTTTTTTCTATTATTATAAAAATTATGTAATTTATTTGAATGCTATTAAGAGCACAACAACTTATCGTGATTGGACGGAAGAATGCGGTAGTTGGTCAAGCTGGAATTAAATCGATCCAATATTAGAAAAATAAAATTGGACGAGAAAGTCGAACGTGACTATTGCACGCAACAATTTCCACATGTACATTCAGACTTCATTAATTACGAGTAATTGGAATATGATACAAGAATACGACTAGCATGTAACGAGCATTGGTCACGAGGATTTGCGCAGAGATATCTTCTCATTGATCGAACACGATGCTCTCTTCTTATACACTCGAATTAGTTTCGTTCGTCATAAAGTTATCATCGCGACAAATTTTTGGTAATTAATGTAATTAGCGAACGTGGTTAGTTAATTATTAAACTAATGGTCTATCACGAGATTTGGATTTTGCGAAATTATGAAATGAAATTTTGTGTGGGAGGTTCTAGTTGATACTGATCACCATATTTCTGCTATTTAAATTATAAAAGTGAAAAAAAGTGAAAGAGGAAAAAACACTGCTATTTTATGTAATGTTATAAATTATAAAAGTTTTTAAGCGAATAAAAAATTATTATAATGGAAAGTATTAATATGTTACCTGTTTTTCGATAGCCTATAAAAATGAATATAAAGATGAATTAAGTTTAATATTACACAAGACCAGTAATAAAGGAAATAATTTTAATGATGTATGTACAAGCATAGTATATAAAGCATTGTACAAGTTAAGAATTACTTAAATCATACATTTTTTACCTTTACATTTGGTCTTGGAAAGATATAAAATCTTTTCATTAGAAACAATGGTCTCGTTTATGTGTCTAGTAATTCAAGCGATACCTATGCACTGTGAAAATTATTACTTATTTATGTACTGCAATTATTGTTCCTTTATTATTATATAAAGGTAAATAATTTAAAACAAAACTGAAGAAAGAAAACAACCAATTATATATGATATACTAGCAAAATTAAACTCGTAGGTAAGAATATAGAATGAAAAATTTTATACAATTGGAACCATAAACTAAGATTAAATTTTTTAGCTTACATAATAGTATAAAAACATGAAAAATTAAATAATAGAGTACAATTCTCTAGTCTATTCCTTTAGAAATAAAATTCATATGCGATTCCTTTAATACAAAAGTAATATTATCTATGAACTGTCACTACACAGCATAATTTCTACGGTTATATCTACATCACTAAATTATCTGAACAAAAACATATCACCATTTGTAGGAGATGAAAACATGTACAAAAATAACACCTAAAAACGTATACTCCAATTCCAATACCATAAAATAATCAACATAAATAGTCTAACACTGTCGCTTTGTAAAAGCAATGGAATGACTACTTCATTATTAACTGAATTTTAACTCTAATCCAATTTAATAACTCTGAACACATAAATTTGGTCATCATTTTGCAGATCAATGATTGAAAGCATAGTCAACGCTATTACGGTATGAATACTTGTACCTATATCGCATATATTCCTCACGTCAATATACTGCTCCATTTACTATATATCACAATTAATATAAATTATTACCACTTATTTTATCTATTAATCAGTAATTTCGTATCAATTACTTTCATCAAACTTCTAATCTGTAAAATGATAACCTTCATGAGTGGTTAGTAGCACAGTAATAGTGGAAAGTAAGAATGCCAAATATATACATACCTGACGAGAATCGTAGGCGTCGAAGTGTTCGGATTCGGTTGCACCGTAATGTTGCTCGCCGGCAGGGCCCTTACGTCGATCGTCACCCGCGTTACGATCCATTGCGTCGAAAACATGGACGACCGTATCGGGTACGCCGTCACACGTCCGATCCTCCGTCCTCGGGGCAGATTCCTCTGTTTTGCCCTTAACGAAGAGGCGCGAGATCGCACTCCACATTCAACGAAATCACAGCATCCGCGACGGTTGCAGCGACGATCCGTTCGAACGGGTCCTTGTTCTCGTCATAGCCGGCGAGGCAATGTGTTCAAAGTATTTCGCGTTATTCGACACGCACGCACGTATATTTCTTCTGTCACGGGATCATCGGGTACATTTACGAATCTGCTTCGAACGATACGAACGCTCTCTTGGAAAGACGCGAAGGTTAGGTGGCACGAATACCGCTGAATTTTCTTCAAAGTAAGGTTAGAGTGTGCGCTTGGACGACCGTAATATCGCTCACGGTCAGATTATTCGCGTTAGAACGGTACCACCTTCGTCTTCCAGTTCATTTGATACACACGATCGCGCGCGAATCGTTGATTCAGAATATTTCTAACGAGGTCGGTAACGAGAAAATTTAAGTGATCACAGGCTATTTTATGGCTCGTGCCGGAACACACACAAGGCTGCGATAGACACGATGTTTTGAAACTTCGAGCAGCGTTCCCTCGACATGCAGCGCCGTACACAGCGCAATTAAAAGTTGCAGTCGGGATAATGCCGGCTTACGATAAAACACTCACAAAGGACGAACAGCAACAACTAAGGACACTGTGTCTACCGAGGACTCTGCTATTTTTGTCAGCAACTCTCCTCGCACGTTCCGCACTCCACGGGCAATGTGCGAGCTTCTCTATCGATTTTGCGCGAAACAGTGGAAAAACCAAATGTAGGTATTAAATTCAAAGTCACGAATGCGTATCACCCTAGAAATTCGAGTACGTCTTTCAATTCAACTTTTTCGAGAGATATCTCGGGTGGTCGATTCTCTGGATGGGTGTTGCAAAAATGTTATTGGCACCTGTAAAAGGGGCGTACCTCGCGCAACTCTATTTCGTTGAAATAAATAATGAATCCTCCCGTTTTTCAAACTCAAATTTAAGCCGTGCTTCTTATTCGTTTTGTAAAATTTTTCCATATAATTAAGCTATGGTCCAGATATTCAGATTCTTAGTGACAGCGGCACGAAAGCACACGAGAAGACTCCTGTCGTACACAGCACAGACTTCGCACTAGCACCACTAACGATTCGTTGATTTTATACAATCGTTACTACCTACTTTCCGCACGAAACGCCCGAAAATCACAATTGCATATATCGATAAACATGTATTCTCAAGTACGAAACATTGTCAGCACGAAAAATCATCATTTCGCACGAACATCAAGTCCACGGCACGTTCGCCGTCCATCGTGAAAACGATCATCGATTTAAAGCGAGAATATCGTTCAGCGATACATCGAAGCGTATTCGAGATCAGTCGCCATATTTACTTTAGTCGAGTCAAATCACAACGATATTTCATAAGAACGATAATGTAGTTTTTTATTTTAATTTAAATATGTAATGAATTTTGGAAACCAATGTTATCTTTGAATATACAGTAATTTTTGAGATTTAATTTCAACTTCTGGTATCCGAAATTTTCGGGTCTTAACATGATTATAAAAAAAATTCTCGACCCCACTTTCACTCGAAATTTTAGTTGCACACCCCTAATAATTACTATGATTACTAACCGATGTATATTTAAACAAAAATCAAAAGATTCTCAAATGGAATATTAATTAAAGTCGTGTTAACTTTAAACACATCTTAACCAAGTGTGATCAAATCTTATTGGTTAGAGCGTAGATAGAACAATCACGTGACTATCAAAATTCTCGAATCGAATGGTTCGTAGTGACAACTGATTCTTTCATATCCATTTCAAAAACTTGCAACTTTAACAGTTTCGTGACGAACTTTATATGATGCAACAGTGAAACCGGTTCTTTACCGAATTTGATATGTAATGTATTCAGTATAGGATATATACTTATTTCTACACTACCTTGCAGTCCGAATTAAATAATATAATTGAGTATGCATTACGTTATATTCAAAACAGTTTGTATCACACACGAAGCAATTTATATAATATTTCCTATAGTTAATAACATTATCGAAAAGAAAGTGTCATACTAAACTATATCTTGATGTAATGTTACGTAGTTCGTGCATATGGTGCCATCTATCAGCCGTCATGATAACTTATATAGTGTAAATATTAAAAAATTCAAATATCGTATTTTTATTTAAGTACAATATTTTTTTAAATAACTGCATTTTTGTGATACAAATTAATGTAATCTATCTGTACATAATATTTATTTCTTTATTTATTTTCAAATAAAACTGTTCTACAAATTTTAACTTTTCCTCAAATCTATAATATCCATTGAATACTTCTTCCCTTCTCTTCCTGTATATGTATCCACAAACGAGATTGCTCCATCATCTTTGGTTTTCGAAAACTATGAGTTCTTTCTAAAAGTACATGATTTTTGGCTAAAATAGGAAATAGCACGAAAACTAAAAAAATTGGAATATTCGATCTTATTTGAGACTGACTTCAAAAGTCAGTAAACTGATATCCGCATTTGAAAATTATTAACAATCATACGATAAAAGGAGAGAAATAAATAATTCATGAAGAAGAGGGCAGATAGAAGGACAACAACGTGTATTGTGGCGGGAAAGTCACTTGTAACGACATCTGGCGAACTTTGCCCAAAAGGTTCGTACAAGCTGTCCATCATTATGCAACGAAAGCTCTTAATGGGATCACACGTGTAAGATGCGAGTATTAAAATAAAGATTTTTTTATTATAAACTGCGAATCATACATTCTTCACATCAAATAGTTAATAGGGAGAACGAAACCCCTACAGTACTGTGGCGTGACGGTCATTTATAATTCTAAAAATAACAAGTATTGACATCTTACAACTTCCAAAAAAGATTCACGCTACTGCCAAGAAAAACTCTCGCTGTGATAACACATAATTGATAAAATGATTAAGATAAAGTTTCTTTTTCTATAAACTTCAATTATATGTGTATTATGAAATATTTATTCTTCACGTTAGTTGGGAAAAAGAGATTCCTGCAGTACATTGCAATACTTGTAGGTATATCGTAACTTGAAAATAATGTTGCAAAGCTAATATATTCAACGAATAAAATATGTATCATACACTATGTAACTATATACTAAAGCCTTTGCACTCCATTCTTGTAATTATTATAATTGTAACGATGGTCATTTACCATGTTAAATAAACGATGTATTTGTTAATAAAATTTCTTCGTAATTATTTTTTGAATTATAGATAACTTGCATTGAAATTCACCAAATACAAATTGATCTTCGATATATTATTTTCATGCTTCGATTCTTGAGACATGAACTTTAAAAATTTTGTTCTCATGTATGCATACTGGTAAAGTAGAGTCATAGTCGAGCAGTTTGTTACGAGATGGCAAAGCATGTATGTTCGGTGATTACTGAGAAGATTGTTGACAAATATTTCTATTCCAGAGAAGGTATCAAATAAATGTAAACGGATGGAAGTGCCTAATAATTATGAGGTCGCTTGGCCTCAGTTTCCGAAATTTTTAAAAATTTGTAGTGAAAAAAAGATTAATAAGAATTCGTAGTTCCCGCCACCTGCTAACAATAAGAAGAAACTTGACGAGGTTTCAACTAAAAACTCGTAAAACGCACATAGTAAACATATATTTATATTATATATTAAAAGTAGCATATATTTAATTCCTTTGTAACAATATTATTCATCAAAGAATAAGTTTCATAGACTTCTAATTATGATATAACAGCCATTTACTTTACGAGAAAAGATATAAATGAGTCGCTCAAAAGAAAATGCGGTTAAGTCCAGAAAACAGAAATTGAGAAAATTCATGTTTTTCAATACGTAAAACGCCTTAATGTAAAAGCTTTTCTTTTCAAGAAGGGATGTCTGGTCTAGAAAAAACGAATTAACTAGTATAATTAAATTCTTTATTAACTAAAAAGATATTATTTATTATTAGTGGTATTTGCAATTCCAATCTAACCTCCAAGGTACCAGATAATAGCCTTTTAGAGATTAAACTGGACTGCGAGTACTGCGTAGCTCTTAGCTTGGCATCGTTTACCAAAGATGAACTTATCAAAGATTTCAAAGGGTATTACATAAAATTTATTGAGACGAATATGAAAATACATCTTTGGCAAACGATGCCAATTACCAGGTCTCACCACGTGGAGGTGGCTATGCATTCGAGACCCGTGCCTAAATACATAATACAAAATATGGCACAGAACATAGTACTAAATATCATATAAAGTAAATTACGAAATAAATAACAAAATGAATTCCTAGATACATAACAAAAAGTAATACAACGTAGGATATAAAATACATTGTAAAATCAAGTACAAAATAAGTTAGAAAATAAATTACAGAGTAAATTTCCAAGTGTAGAATGCCTATCACCTGCAACAAAGGAAGAGCAATTAATAATAACTGTAAAATAAAAACAGGGAGGAAGTATTGGTTATTGCGTAAGATTATTATACAATGAGATAAAAAATATTCTAATACACGATGTACGAAAAAGCCCTAACTTGATTCGACAAATATATGATAGAAATATATATTGCACGAGTGCTACTGTACATTAGTACACTAACACTCGTGGTCACTATGTTCGTTACGAAAATAATAAAATACAACCAGTCACCCGTGTCGTTTCGGACTATTCGTCCTACGACACGATGGGCAACCAGAGGAATCATAAACATGCGACTCACCGAACGTTGTCCTCTTCTTCATACCAAAGCAGCTTTGGATTGACTGTCGCCTTCGTCCTGGCACCAGAGCTGTTGTGTTCATCCCTTGGCACGTCGTCGGTATAACGATGTCAACATTGGTCGAAATTCCTTCTTCTTTTCTTGGAGCACTTTACTGGATTGACTGTCGCCTTCGTCCTGGCACCAGAGCTGTTGTGTTCATCCCTTGGTACGTCGTCGGTATAACGATGTCAACATTGGTCGAAATTCCTTCTTCTTTTCTTGGAGCACTTTCACAATACACTCGCGATGTCGCGGCACGTCCGAACTTACTTTGACCGGCGTCGAGTAAAAAGAATCGCGTGTAAAATCGTTCGAACGTATACGATTTAGTAGAAGTATGGTAATAATTTAACAGTTATAAAAATATTTAATGTCCACTAACACCAATGAAATTAGAAAAATAAAATGGAAAATATTTATTTATGTACTAGAGAAATAATCGGAAATAAAAATAGAATGAAGTAATTAAGTGAATAATTTTAATTAAATGAAATAAATTATTAAAAGTTAAAAGTAAACAATTAAATTAAATTAAATAAATTGTTAAAAGTTAAAAATAAATAAAGGAATTAAGCAAATTAAATAATTAATTAAAAGTGAATAATAAATAAATTAACTAAATAAATTATTAAAAACGAAAAATAAATGAAATAAATTATTAAAGGTTAAAAATAAATAATTGAATTAAATAAACTAAATAAATAATTAAAAGTGAATAGTAAATTAATTAATTAAATAAATTATTAAAGTTAGAAATAAATAAATAAAATAAATTATTAAATGTTAAAAATAAATAATTAAATTAAATAAATTGT
>NW_016911092.1:186575-239649 GCF_001483705.2 Eufriesea mexicana
AATTAAATAAATTATTAAAAATGAAAAATAAATTAAATAAATTATTAAAAATGAAAAATAAATTAAATAAATTATTAAAAATGAAAAATAAATTAAATTATTTATTAAAGGTCGAATATAAATAATTAAATTAAATAAATTAAATGAATAGTTAAAAGTGAATAATAAATAAATTAATTAAATAAATAAGTTTATTTAGCTGTTTTAAGTTTCGATGTTTACGCGTTGACGACCGAGGAGTTATTGACACGTACTGTGACTGTCGGGTGCCTATATAAACCGAGGGTAACCTTACCGAGGTCAAACGGAAATTCCCGAGCTCAACCGAATTTCTAAAGATTCTCGAACCTTTTATAATTGTTATTACTTAGTGTATACTTTTGTAAGATATAAATTACTACAATCATTCTAATATAAAGAAATTTTTTGATTGTTGGTAATACAAGACAATGTTACCTACAAGAGGTAACATGAAGAATATAGAAAATGTTCTTTTCTAACTTTCTTTGAGATTTTCAAATATAGATCATAAATGGTACAATAATAATTGTTATAGACATATATTATTAATAAATAGTAAAGACCAAAATTAATGATTAATATATTTTGTGTAATATGAAATCTATCGTTAAGTGGATATGTATGTCGCTGTAAAAATGAAAATAAAATGTATACCTTTTCGTTATGAACTATTCTACACTTTATTGTCAGATGTATAACTGATGTACAATTGATTATTCATAGAAACAATCATAGTTTCGCTTATATTACATTTCACTTCCACAGAAAAACATTTAACTAAAATAGAAACTCGAAACAATGGGATTCATTGTATCGATTAGAGTCTTCCTTGATTTACGAATTTGGATTTCATTTAACGGCTAGCTTTTGGGAAATTGAATTGTTCCTATATATTGTCTGGCACAATGAATACACTATTTATTCAACGATCGGTAATGCCACCGAATTATCATCTGAGTTGCTAATTTACCAACTAGATGTATTTTACAGTTTACTGCTCTGCTGGTAATATGTACTTAGAAGAGTTATCAGATTTTGAGGATACCTTTGTTGTCTTTTTTTTTATCCTAGTAAAGAAAGAACTTTTTTAAAATTAAAATTTATTTCTTCTCTTTTCAATTATAGCCAGAAATATAAAAATTTTATTGTAATGTTAACATCAACAGATAAAATATGTAACACATTCTCTATCAGTAATGCAGTTTTACGTCTTTGAAAATTCTTAGCTGACAGCCTGTGACCTAGTCGTATGACATTTTTTCAACTTCTTACCTGATTTTTGGTGATTAAATTAAATTATTTCAAGATCTCTATCCGAACGTCGACGACGTAGCTTTCTTGTATATTCTTCCATAGTCGCAACTATTTATACGCATTTTCCTACAAGTAGAACCTTAGTAGTCGTTACATACATTTTGAGATTATTAAATAAAGAATTATTGAATTTCACACGTATTTATGTTATGAAATAAAACTGCCAAAATATGTCATTAAGCTTAACGTTGTGATAAATTTATTATATCTATTCCCAAGAAAATATTTTTGCTAAATTGAAGCAGTTCGATTAATTTTTATATTTCCAGTAATTTTTAATCCACATTTTACCTCATAATATTTAATTTAATTTTATACTGTCACAAATGTGTTAATAATACCAAACCTATTAGGACCCAAATGATTGTTTTTAAATTTTTAATTAATAATTTCGCATTCAAAGATGTTACGATGACCACTAGTCTTTCCAATTTTTGTTTTAATATAGGTATAATCAATTTTTCGATATTTCCTCTTGTTCCATTTTATTTTTTAAACCGTTTCTTATTTCATTTCTTCATTTATCGGTCATTTGACCAGTCATGGTTGGTTTTCTGCTAAGTATCGTTTCATTTACTATCTTGTTCATTGGATAATTGGATAAACGACTTGATTCGGTGCATTGCAAGAATGCGTTGGGTTGTACAGAGACAAAGAGAGAATATCAATGTAAACACACCTATATCATCCTCGATCTCAATATCAGGCTCAATCTAGGATCCTGAAGTAGAAGCGCAGGACAAAGCTCGAGAACACTCGATAGAACAGCTAGTATCTCGAGAAGACAGGAGGTAAAATTTATTTTTCTTCACTGTTGTCTCTCCGTCTCTTCTACCTGTTTATACCGAATTTCCTCCTGAATTTTCACACGTTATTTTCACTCCCATATATTCGCGAACTCGGGAGAATTTCCATGTAGAAAGAAAGGAGGGGAAACATTCCTGTCCGACAACTGCTGAATATTTGTTCCTTAATATCAGAAAATTTCCCTTATTCTTCAGCGTAGTTTAATTCGAAAGAAGGTCGACTAGATATCGATTAGATATCTATACAAACGTATACATATTTTAATGTATCATTGTATAATAGTCAATTGTCAAAGTACGTTTGGCATTAACGCAGTAATATGATTATTAATGGTCATTATTAACTCCTTCCTTCGCCATTTAATTCAACGAAATCCGGGCCCAAATGGTAGGCATCAACGCGCAGTAAACAGACTAGACTGATACTCGAAAATAGTCAAGATTTCAATAACTAAATTGCTTTGTAACAGAGATTATAAAAATCGTGACCAACTGTCGTGGCGTACTGATAGGAACTAAAACTCAACTGATAAAACATCATTCCGAGATGTTTACGTTTGGCCCGATTTGCTGTCCACGTGTCCGGCTCGTGATACTCATGATTGGACCAACTTTCTATTCACGAGTCTAGCTCGTGATATTCATGTTTGGGTCAAAGTCCTCATCACGAGTCAGACTCGTTAAAGTACAGGAAGGGGTTAATTTCATAAATAATTAAGAATTTTTCTTTTCTTTTAAGAAAAGCATTCGTATTGTAATATTAATTTCTGCCAATTACATTTGCAAATCTAATTGGTTTTATTAATTTTATAATAATTTTATATTCGCGAGTATTTAATAATTTTTATTTCTTTTTACATAACGAAATTAAATAATAAGAAGTTTACGATATCTTTCACCGTTTCAGTATTTCGTGAATGCTCGTGTCCTACTTTGAAGTCACTTCCGGCGTCATACTAATCCAAATTAACAGTACAAATTATAACCACAGGAAAAGTTCAGTGTTTATTCTATGGTAACAGCATTTCGTGAAATATTATCGGCTCTGCAAATGGCATTTCTAAATTTCAAAATTCTGGCTACTTATCTGATACCGGTGCATCGTGTTCGCTAATTCGAATAATACGAGTGTCGAAAGGTGCTAACGCATTTATTTCCTATCGAAATATTATGTTGAACACGAATACAGACATTGGGAAGTAAACATGGCAAGGTTGCGTTCATTTGTTATCGCGGAATGAAATTCGCGATATCGATTTCCGCTGAAATTCAAACCCTCGAAACAAATAATTCTCTATCCTCTTCCTAGCAATTTCATATTTTATTACATTTAATTAGAGGTGACGCGGAAAATCTGCACTCGTAACGACATGGCAGTAGCAGCAGTCCGTATTGATCAGACGCTTGATCGAGTAAATAGAGTAATCGTCTCGATACATCGCGAATATAGACAAATTTATAGTCACTGCATCGATATATCGCTGTTTAAAAAATGATACGAAAATTTCGCGTAATTTTCCTCAAAATGTCTCGTCATAAATCTTCATCTCCATTTTATTATGCGTCGATTCTTTTCCTCGTAATATCTTCCCCCTTTTTAAGGTGAAAATACTGTAGAGACCATCATTCTCACCCTCGCCACTAGATGGATTCCGACTTCGAGGACTTTTTCACAAGTCCTCGGAAAATTTCCATTTCCTATACATATATGTAGGAATGTTGGGTAGGCAACAGAATAAGCAGTGACGTAAATATAAAAATGATTTATTTTAAACTAAAACGTATTCTACTCGCTAATAACTCTCGGCTATCTTTCAAAAACTCTATGACTGGCTTTAAAACACTCTGACACATTCTGACAGTCTCTGACACTCTTTGATCCTTACTCTGTCTCTTCCGCGTCCTTACACTCTTACTTAAACCCTTGCACTCTGTCTTCTTTTATACCCACGCTCTCTTTCTCAATCGGTCGGTCACGTATCCTAAATAGTTAGACGCATTCCTAGGCTTTCACTTTTCACTTACATTTGGCTCTATTATAAACATCCCTTACATGTGATCCTCAAGCACGCAGTCACTTTCGTTCTAAGCCCAAACACTCCTGTCATTCTTTCAGGGCTGTACCTATTCCTTTCCTACGTATAACTTCTAGGCCTTACAATAGTATCCCCGTCTAAGATAGGGCCTGCTAGGGTAGCCTTACTAATGAGTCCACTAACTGACCCGGGACAAAACGCATTTCTTCCTTTTCCTTTCGTCCCTTCTAACATCACCTTTACACGACGATAGGTGTGACCCAGCACGAATATTTACTTATTAATATGGTGAATTATACTCGAAATTGCAAATTTTGAAAAAAGAATTTCTTCACGTTATTGAAATGGAATTTTACAAACGCTTTTCATCGTTCATCGGACAGAAGCAACGTATGACTCTATTTTCAATAAAGCTAATACGATCCAGGATCGGGCTGCAAATCCAACAAATTTGCATCCGATCGTCCATAGAAATGCAGGAAATAACGGCGGACAACGCGATATAGAGGCGGCAGATGCCATTATTTCATGGAATAAAATGTCGTTTGACGTTACGGGATCCAGTCGATGGAGAAACGATCGCAACGAGCTGTCTGTCGATAAATTAGACCTACTTCTGCGACGACGGCATGCAACTATGATCACGGTGCCGCGTATTAAACTGATTTGCAATGCAAATCGTCCTGGCAGTGCGAATATATTTCTCTGTGTTCGATCGGTGCGTTTGCGAAACGCGTTCAATCGTACATCCTCGATCTTGCTGCCTCAAGGACAGCTTCCATTTTGTATTATGAAAAACTATGAAACTTTTCCCCAATTTTTGTGTTTTTAATGCGCGTAGAAAAACATCTTGGAAATTTCGGTTATTAATCCGAAAATTAATCGATTGTATAAATGAACCCTGCTAATTTCGAAACACAAGGTCTTAAAACTTCTTTGCAATAAATTTTCAAAGATATTAAAAAAATGAAGGAAAATACTAAAAGGACTCTCTCAAGGTTCTGAAAATGTAATTGCAAATGGGCGAAATGTACCATTTCGTTGATGCATGCCAAAATGCATCAAAATAAGTATATGATATATCGTTATCGTATCGTTACATGTGAATTTAGCAACATCTCGAAATAATACACGCAGGTAGAGACGTAAATCTGATTTGGCTTAATCCTCTTACTTTGAATCGTGTTACGGTGGCGTTGTCTTAGCGGGACAAGTTAAATTCTCCTTAGAGGTTCTTCCAGGAAACCGAGACCGAGCCCTGGCAACTTGGAAACGGCACACCTTAGCCCCTGTCACGGCCTACAAACATCTTAGCCTTTGTGATGGCTTCGGTAAACTTGGCTAAAATTCGAGCGTTTGCAAAAGCATCGCCGTATTAGGCAAACACTGGCGTACAATTAAAGGAAACTAGTACTCCGCAAACCTAAGTGACTGCGCTTGCAAATTAGCGAGATAACAGTATACAAAGGATGATCCAACACAGCTATTATCATCGATTTCGCAATGAACGAACGACGAGATCAATTTCAGTTTTCCATTTATAGACGATAATTCAAAGACTATATTTAATTTCATTATTATCTACGCAGAATATTTTTTTGCAATGTAGAATATTTTTTAGACTTTATTAGAGTGCGATAGTCGAAGTATTCCTATAGGGAGCACTTCGCCAGGTCTAGAAGGCCCGTTAGGATCTGGTTGCCAGATGGGCCGTAGGAGGTCGGGGCCAGGTCACGTGAGGTAGCCTCGCGCAAACTCGGCTTTCCCCGGCATAAACCAAGGGTGACTCTTCGGAGGGCCTAACTCAGTGGAAGGAGTCTTCTCCACCCTTGACCTTGGCGTGGAGGGAGTTTCTCCTCCTTCGGGAAGGCGTTTGTCTTCTAGACGGGCCTTAAAAGGGCCCGTTCTAGAAGACGGAAGTTAGTTAAGGATTGAGAATCAGAAGCAGTTACTATGTGGGTTATGAAGTAGTCGTCAGAGTAGTAGTCAGGCCAATGTGTGAATAGACAGAGTTATTTTATAGGAAATGCGAGCCAATAGTCACCTAGTGGTGACTAGACGATGACGAGTGTATACAAATCAAGGAACGCTGGCAATAAGGACATAAACAGTTTTCCACTTAACTTGGGACATTCGGTCCTGGGGCCGCAACACTTAATATCATTATTATCTACGCAGACTCCATTGTACTGTTATCGATATAGAACTCGAATGGTATAATTTGAACGACCGAATGAAATTGGCCACGAAGTTCTCTCGAACGAACACTTGTATCCTGAGATTAATTCGCAAAATGGAGGTACTACCGGGAAGATGAACTCCTCTGACACCTTCGAAGCGGATCCACACCAGATCCGAGCACTTTCCAAAGCATGGTCGCAATTTCTCCGCTCAATTAACACTCGCGATGACTTTAGGGCAGAAAGAAACGGATCACGTCGTATCGATAAAACTTTTCATCGTCGCGAAATTATTCAGCCGAAAGTTCAGCTCCGTAAAGCGTCCCCTGTTGACTCGGAGTTTAACGCACTTCATCCCTCTACCGTTTTGGTGCGCCTTTGACCATTTTTTCCCAGTCGTTCTCGTTTCCTGCTTCCCTCTTTTTTCGTTTGGTTCCTCCCGCTTCACTATCTGGAATACCAGAGTGACCATCATTTGCGAAACTTTCCCTCCAAACTTCTGGGACCGAGAAAATGGAGTTTGGGGTAGTGAAGGAGGGGTGGCAGTGTATACTAGTCAGTAACGAACTGGACGAGCCGATTTTTGGGTGATTTTTGATTCATTTTCACTCACTTATTGCTAATTTTTGACACTCTTTTGGCCGATTTTTGGTGAACGCAAAATAATTTTAACATGTACCATTGAAAACATGTCAGTTTAAATTTTCATAGTATTCTTGAGTTTACGACAGTGTCGTCTTTCATCCTACGATATTTACATAATTGTATGCAATAATGACCAAGTTATTGGAGGCTAATCGTATTCAGGAATATCCAGTCACCGGTTTAAATGTTAAATATCCAGTACAATACTAATGTTTAGATAAGGCGTTTACGTCTGTTTAAACAGTGATATTTAAGTATGTCATTGTGAACTATAGGTTACTCGAAGCTCATAAGTCTCAACTATTCGTGATTTTAAACTTGCATTAAATAAACTCATCCGTGGCCAATTATTAATCATACTGAGAATACTCGGTATTTCGTTATAATATATTCAAACATGTCAACGTCTATTTTAGGCCCCTTAAATTTATGATTTTTTCCCAACTATTGGACGTTATGCGGATCAAAATTTTCCTGTACTTTCATCATCATTCGCCACTAAATTTTGACAAGGTTCAAAATTTTATCCATAATATTTCTCTTCTCCAGTGTTATATCCCGATGAAATCCTGAGTCTTCTGTCATTTCTGACAAAATTCTTGAAAACACGTCGTCTCTCTCATCAATTAAACACCCCGATCATCGGATATCGAATCTACTCGAAGATTGACACTGGAAATCCTCATACTCGAACCTTCAAGTAACCGATGTACAAGTACGATAATTCACTCTCTTATCTCTAGCTTTCAAGTAATAAGAAGTACAAGCGTGTCGCAGCTCACTTACTCCATAGAGCAAACAGACGAGATAAATTAGCCGTTGTGAGACAAAAATGGTGGGATTTTCCGAGTGAAACAATGTAAACTATGGCTGCTGTTAAGTGACACGTTATGCCGGTTCATTGATTTTCTCCTGGCCCCGGGTCAGCTCTCTTTTCGCTGATTACTCGACGAACCGGCCACGGCACTGCGATATTACGAGGTAATTTCGCGGTTCACGTAATTTCCCTGAAAGGCCAATGCGATTTCGGACCGATGGACGTCGGGAACATTTACGCAGGCCGTGTACACGAGCGTATACTTAATCGATTATGCAATTATTGCTAGACAACGACGCTTCGATAGAAAAGCGTATATAACGGGTATTTATTTCACCTGGTATAATTAGAGTGGCAGGGAAACTGTGCTTAGTATCGATGTATCGACGTATGTACACTTATTATTGAGACAATGAATAAAGAAATAAGAAGGGATCAGCGATGACAAGGCAGTGGACTGGCATCGTATGGAGAATAGCGTGGAAAAATTATGATATTGAGACATTTAGAAAATTTACGAGTTGTATAGTATCCTATAATATATAGTGACCAAAATATAGTACCAAGAGTAAACTTTATGACAATGGAGTCAAATAAAATTAATTTGGACATAATAACTAATAACTAACGGGTCCTCTAAATGCCTACAGGAACACTTCGACCATCGCACCCTAATAAATTTTAAAATTATCCTACATTATTCATATTTGCATTATTATAAAATATCTCCACGGTACTCCATAAACTTTTTGTCGTATTTGTAACGTGATATTAATATTACTCTTTTAATCCGTAATTTCTATCCTGAGGAATCAGATATTCGTCGATCCAAAGTCTTAAATTAAGTCGAATTAATTCCAAATTACGAATCGCGGTCATAATTTATTTAACAGTACCACTAGGTAATAAACGCGAATCTGATTAACGGTTAAAAATTCAACGATGAATCGAGCTTCGCAATTTGAAAAAGGAAGAATGTCCGTTCAATTATTATTCCCGTATCACGAAATGACGTTGATTTATAAATATTTCCATTAACATAACGTCAACCAGGCAAGGATAAACATATGCAAACATTTGTTTAATTGTTTATGCAGGTTGTTCCAATTTAGAGGTTGGAAGAGAGAAGCGGAAGCATTAACGTACACGCGGCAGGCAAGCGTGTGTAATTATTTATTTAATTATTTGAGTAGATTATTTCGTCCTGAAACTTCGTTTATTCGAGTTATCGGCGTGCGTGGAAAAATTATTCGTTTCATTAAGTTCGATAGGATACGCTGAGAAAATTCCACTCTGTTGGGATAAACGCAGAGATTCGGATCGTTTGTACGTATCATGGCAATTTAAAAGTTTACACGTGATATATTATTAACCGTGGAATGGATATTTCGTTCTAAAATTGTTAAAACACAATTTTCTCTTATAAATAGCTGCTTATGCGTTTCGCGCGATACGTTTGTAACGATTAATTTTCCAGTGACTACAAAACTAGTGACTTTCATGCTATCTTCTGCCAAAAATCGTCAAAGGTATTCCACTTTGCGACGAACAATTTTGTATAAATTACTTTGTTGTAACTTGCACGTAAATTTGGATATAAAAGTCGCATTATATACATATGTAATATTAGACACACATCACTTAAGCCATTTAGAAATTATAAGAATGTTTCAGAAAATTCTAAGTAATTAGATATATATACATAACAAATAAATTTTCATTTGAATAAAAGTAGTGCAACCACGTGTGAGGCTCGTGGTCAAATTTTCGAGCTAAAACTGATTATCACGAGCTTGGCCCGTGATACTCGGTCGGGTCAAAACTACCACGAGTCTAGCACGTGGTACGTCGACCGGGCCAAATGTAAACACCACGTGTCACGTTCATGATTTATTGATGTGTCCCTCTTCAATTATTTACCTTCATTGTTTGTTGCTTAATTTAATATATCATTTAGTTTTAATTATTTGCCTGTTTTTAATTTTTCACTTGTATTTTTGTAATTTATTAAATTAACTTTTCCCGAATTATATTTTTCTAATAGGTACGACATCCCACGTAAGTCGTATGCAATTGGGACAACTTAAGACAGATTTACCGAGCCGTGCAATGGCTCGAAGAGTTCTGTTTACGTTTTGAGACCACACTGTTAAATCTTAAATCGCAGGGCATGGGGTTCATGAATGCCTCAACATAGCTGGCATAGATAATAGTAATTTCAGTGTTATAATGAAAATAAGTAGTTATATTAATTACAGTTCTATCTCAATATGAATCAACCCTAATTTTTTCAAAGCAGATATATGTTTTTACTAATTGCACAAAGGAAAATTCTGAGACCAGTCATTTTGACAGAAT
Source organism: Eufriesea mexicana (assembly GCF_001483705.2). Classification (NCBI taxonomy): domain Eukaryota; kingdom Metazoa; phylum Arthropoda; class Insecta; order Hymenoptera; family Apidae; genus Eufriesea; species Eufriesea mexicana. The sequence continues at coordinate 196,753 of NW_016911092.1, forward strand.
TGATAGCTGTAATGTTAGCAGTTCCATTCAGGTAGCAAAGCAGCAAGCACCTGTTCACTCCAAACCCCTCCTGCTTAGTTTATATTGCATCATTATCCACTATAATAGTTTGCTTATTAATAAATATACTTTTATCGCAAAGAGGTCTCAACCGAGACATGTCACGCATATTTCAGGAATATTTAACTCGGCCTCAAAGCGACTTATCAATTTCAATGAAAAGCATTTTCTACGCGAAGCTCGCGTATTCCGCGATTTTCGGTCTCTTCAACGTGATCTACGGAACACTGAAGTTGGTAACGTGGCGTATAATTGGATGAAATCAAGCTGTGCTCGAGCAACGAGCCAGCGTCTCTCGAAAGACAAAGGCGTGACCTGTTTTAGGATTTTATACACACACTGTTGGCTCCTGTAACGACAGAGGAACAATCGATACATTGCTGTTGCGTCTATGAAACGAAAAATTTGCTCGCTGGTTGCCGAAATTATTAAAATTACAGAGTATTGCTAACGTGTGCCAAAAGATGACCACAGTGGCCTCTTAGTATGGTGATCCATATATGTTACAATATGATTAATTGGTATACAGGAATAAGAGATGTTATTTCATTTTAAAATATATATATTTATTACGAGCTAAATGAGACTAAAAGTAAAACTAAATGATTAAACTAATAACTGATCTATGATTATGCGACCAACTAACACTCTCACGTACTTCCTACGATTCTTCATCTAAAACTGTCTCTGATCGAAAATTTCTATGCAGCGTAGGTCTATTTTATTATCTAAAATCCTGTACCGCAAAGAGTTAAATCCAAGACCATCCGCAATTGCTTCGAGGGATTAAAATAAAACGAATGTCACGAAAATTAAATAGTCAACTTATCGATCTCCGATTATAATACATTATCAAAAACAAGCACTTATAAAAAAGGTGCGAAAAACAAAAACTTAAAATATTCCAAGGTTTTATATCGTAGAAATATATCTGCATAATTCGATCGTGTCTCAGAAGTATCCTGCTATTTATCAATATTATAATGTCATGTCTCATAAGTACCATAAGTATCCTGCTATTTATCAATATTATAAACTCAGAAATCCCAACCGTTTTAAAATATTGTCTTTCTTTTGGTGTTTTAATATTGATTTTACTTTTTTCTCCACTTCTGACTCAATCCAATGGAAGATTCAGAGATACAACGTTTAATTCGTGGCATATACGCACTGAGTTTCGAGTCAATATGTTTATTCCACCCTTCAGACACGCGATTAGCGCAAGTCAGCTGTCATTTGTCCCTTTCGTGGTAATATTACCCTCGTGACAAGGCATTATGAAGCGTGGGCGTCGACGAACTTCATAATTAATCACCATGATCACGAGGTCTTGAAGGTCCTGTACAGTATACATACATGAACGTATGAGCTCGCACACGATTTTTCATTGTGTATAACTTTCGTACACAAATGCACGTCTTTGTTTAAAGACACAACCGACCTTGTAAATAAAAATAGGAAGGAATTCTACGATGTATTCAAAGTATAAAAATATTTACTTTTCCATATTTTCACTGGTAATTATGAAATTTGTCCAAGTCAAAACTCTGAAAAAGAAAGATTTTAATATTTATTTTGCATTATTTTTATAATTAAGTATTTCACCATAAAATAAATTTGTCTTGGACAAAATGGCGAAAAATTGGATCGCTAAATTCAATTCGAGGCTTCGTCGTGATTAATCTTTTATTTTATGATATATCTGAAGCGAGAAACTTCGAATATTTCGAAACAAAGCATGATTTAGGATATTTTCATAATCGCTGATACATTTTAGTGGATTTATAGTGGAATCTTAGAAATATCTTGAGAAATAGCTTCGAAGTTGACATAATTGAGATATTTCAGTGTGATAATTAGTAATTAATATCTCGTTCGTGTGCAACAAATGGGATATTACAAATATAAATGTCTCAGCGTTGTTTCAGTTTGTTCCCCGTTGATGCTGCAACGAAGAGGCGAGAGCAATTGGAGCACGAGGACTTAGCTTGTAACTTCGTGAAATCCAGAATCTTAATGAGGCCAGAATCCATTTTCCTTCCAACTGTGATTGTTCTGCTGCTGTACAAAGGGATAAAATTCTTAGCGCGATAATAGACAAATGACAACTGAAACAGGAGCAATGTAGAATAAAACGTGTACGACTTCCCAGACCCGCCTTTGTCTCATCCTCTCGTGTTTCAGTGAAAATTTCGATTTAATTACTTGTCTATTTTAATATATACCAGCGGTCAAGAACTGTCGTAAATGAAACCATATTTAACATTAAAATTATATATTTCATGCAATACATATATATATATTAGAACCCATAATTCCAATATATATCGTAGTTATTTTACTATTAGAACCCATAATCCCAATATATATATTCCCTACATCGAATACAATTAAATTTAAATTATCCAGGACACAATTACCATATTTAACATTGAAATTATATATTTCAAGCAGTGCATTCGTTGGAATAATACATTTATCTATAATCTAGATCCTTAGTCTATATTACTTACGCGATATTAACTATTTATTTATAATCTGTCCTCAATCATAAATTATAATTACATTTATAGTGGATTAATACATATAGAATAATGCATAAGCATAAAATGATTCAACGGAATGATAAAATATTTTTAGTATTGGGATTATGGATTCTAATTGTAAAATAACTACGATATATACGAAAGATTATACAAAATATTATATAAAAGATTAATTATTAATTTAATTTTATTGTATATAATAAATATTATATACAAAAGATTAATCGGACTATAATGTTCTCAATCCTAATTCCAACACTGTCGAAAAGTTTCTACGTTTTTCAAGATATTTAGATGAAATTTCCACATTGACTAGTGAGCTTCCTTAAGCCCGTATTTCCTCGTGAAATTATTTTTATCGATTTCAAGCCGAGTTATACCAATTTAAATCTGCAGATTTTTCGAATCTGTTCGAATCAGCTTACGGGATTATAAGAGTTAATATTCGACTCGTATCTGACCAATGATACAGCCACGCTGGGATATAAAGATTCAGTGAAATACTTGGGAGTCGTATTTCCGAGAGAATTCAACGCCTGTTTGAGAAAGAAGGGAATAAGAACACGAAATAAATAATATAGGAGGGGTACTCTTTGTTCATGGAAAGTAATACCGGCAACTCATTTTCTGACTGTTCCAATTAAACCAAGGGAGTTGAACCAGCTTTCACGTGAAAGTTTACGAGTGAGCAACAAGTTGGAAGATCATTAAATCGATATCATTAACGAACAAAGAAACACGATTCATTTCCTGCATGACGTTTACCATGCTTTTTCTGTCCTTTCTTTGCCCAAGGCTACATTTCGATCAGATAATCGCGAATTTGTGAATCGCGAGTATTTTTGCTGTAATTATTCATGAGCCAAGTAATAAAGAGCTTTTCTAACGATGGGTTAATTAATTGCGTGTAATTCATTTTTGTTTCTAACTTATTTTACTATTTTGTAATGAATTTCAATGGAGATTGTAGAAAAGAGACTTCTTTGTGTGTAAAGAAGAGAATAATTTAGAATAATATTGGTGAATCTGTAATTTATTATAGAAATTGTCTTTATTTTGACACAACTTGTCAAATTACCATTAGAGATTACAGGGAATCGACTTATCCAATCATAATCAAATCATATACAAAAATTGTATAAGAATGTTGCCTATAATTTCAACTTTGCTATGCAGCAATAAATGTTTATGAATTAATTTACGGAAACTTGGTAATTCATTAATTTCCTACTGGAGAATTGATTCATTAGTGTGTATAAGGAGCACATAACGAGAGGTGGTAATTAATTTAAATAAAAATATTAGTAAGCTATCAAAGAAGGATAGAATTAACTCGGCAGTGAAACATCGGAACTTACCAAAATTGTGTAATTAATTTATAAACTTTTATGATTTCATCGGAAAGCTGAAACTCTAAGCAATATTCTTATGCTACATTTGTGAATAATTTGATACTAATTAATTACCGATTAATAATTATTTGACGGCGTAGGTGATTTCGCAAGAACGACCGGCTGATTGAAATATTTAATTTGGAACTAAACGAGAATTAAAATGTGATCAAAAGTGAAATGAGAAGATGCGGAAGAACATTGCCCTTCTAATGAGTGCACAAAGATTCATAAATTAATTGCTTAGAGGATAGTAATTAATGAAGAACCAATGGCGCCTTCGACAATCTTCCGCAATAATTCAAACATTTCGTAGAATAATTATTAATAATTAATTAATCAGGGACAAATTTATATCGAAAAATTTATTGGAAAGTTCTTGAAGGTTCTGCCTTTACGATGCAATTATAAAAGTTCATAAATTAATCACAGATATCGAGTAATTAGTGAATTTTCCAATGCCGATTTGATTTATTAAAATATATTCGGAGCACATAACCAGAGATTTCTGCTTCTGGCATGCGTTTTCGAAAAATAGTGCCGAATGTGTCAGTGGGTGTGAAATCATGCTGCGTAATAGACTTCTTTGGCTTCTATTTGCGAAATTAGGCGTTTTGATTAGGTTTGTTCTATATATCCTCGTAGAGGGAATTTTTCTTTATCGGGATTGATTATTTTTTTGGGGTTTCGAGCACGCGTTTTCGAATAATAGTGCCGAATGTGTCAGTGGGTGTGAAGTCGTGTTGCGCAATAGACTTTCTTGGTTTCTATTTGTGAAATTAGGCTTTTGGGTTACGTTTGTTCTATATATCCGCGTCGAGGGAATTTTTCTTTAACGGGATTGATGAGTGATTAGATGTCATGAATTATTTTTTATAGCGAGAAAAAATTGTAGCAGTAATACAAATATGTTGTGATATGTCTGTTGAATTCTAGGTCGGCTAACCATATAATATTTAAGATAGAAATCTTTGATTGTGAAATAAAAATTATGAAAATGGAGATGGCTTAATCTGACAAAAAGGAATAAAATTAATTTAATTGATGTCCTCTCATAACATCAAGATATAGAGAATATAGTGAGATTGAAAGGTATGTTGTATTCATGATCTAAATGAATATTAATATCAGTGGTCAAAGTCAATGATCATCGCTAATGTGTTAAGTTTCAGAATGATGCAGCTGAGATATATAAAGAAGAGGTAGAAGTACAAATTGAAGCAGTGAGAAGAGGAAACACATATTATGCAGAATCGAGAAGCAGAAAAGAGGCAGCATATGTATCAACAGAGAAAAATGTATGGCATCGACATGGAAATATGAGGATCATAGAAGAACTGGAGAATGAACAAGTGGTAATAGTTATGGAAGGTAAAGTTAAATTGAATATAGAGTGCAACTATTGCATTAAGGTAAAAATGTGTGGAAATATCTAGGTACTTGGAAACTATAAAAGCAGCAATGTAATGGTGCTGTGGCATATCATGGAATTCATTGGGCCAATAAAGCCAATGTCAAAAGGATGTAAAAGGTACGTCTTACCTGTTGATAATTATTCGAGAAGAGAGCCATTTGGTTGACTGATTTATAAATGACTAAAGATTTAATATGAAATGTTATTCATGAAAGATTTTTTCTATTATAGGAGACTTACAAGCATGAGTAATATTTATATGTAAGAGCCAGCCACTAAGGGTAAAGTAATAAGTATCATTTCAATGGATTGTACATCTGTTCTTAAAAATTTAACCGATATACAATATTTGCTTTCCAAATTTCTATATTAATATATTAAATAATTTTTAATTTGAATTACAGTAACAAATAATAAATTTTAATGAATTTGATTTTAAAAGTATTTTACATTAATCAAACTAATATATTTGTTATAACTAGGTTGTATTGGAAACAACTGTTGGTGATGTTGAGTTCGAATTATGGGCAAAAGAAACTCCAAAAGCATGTAGACATTTCATACAATTATGCATGGAAGATTATTAGGGTGACTCTATCTTTCATAGAATTATCAAAGGATTCATAACACAAGGTGGTGATTCGACAGGTACAGGAGAAGGTGGTAAAATATATGGAGAACCATTTAAAGTGAGACTATATTTAAAAATGAAATGAATTCCTCTTTTATTCAAAAATAATTATAATCTATATGTGTTTTAGGACGAATTTTATTCAAGATTACGCTTTTGTCGACAAGATTTAATTGCTATGGCTAATGCTGGAAAAAATGAGAATGGTTCCCAATTCCTCTTTACTCTTAGTTTAACACCAGATTTGCAGAATAAACATGCAATCTTTGGTAAAGTTACAGAATATACCATATGTAACATGCTTAAACTTGAAGAAGTACTTGTAAATGAGGTAAATTTAATGTTTACAAGAAAATATATCAAGAATTGATATAAATATGATATTTTCTATCTTTTCTAGAATGATCTACCGCTTTGACCTCCAAGATTGATGAAAACTATACTATTGAACAATCCATTGTCTGATATTATACCAAGAATAATAGTACAGGAAAGTGAAGAATTTTGTTACAGAAATTTAAATCTTTTATCATTTGGTGAAGAAGCAGAGGAAGATGAAAAAAAATCTATGATATTAAATAAGAAGTTTAGTGATAAGGGTAAAACAGCTCATGATCGTTTAACTGTTCCAAAAGCTCACAACCAGCTGTTGAACCATCTGGACTTGCAAATTAAAAGAGGAAGGAAGACTGCAGCTGCGATTGGAAAAGTGACGTGAAGTGAAAACTCAAGAAAAATTAGAAGTTGTAAGAAAAGTGAAAGAGTTAGTTTATTGTTTACATTATAACTATGTTATAGAAAGTAGAAATTTTTATTGAATGTCTTATATTTATATTTTCAGAGCAATGAAAGAAAGTATAAAAAATACATTGAGAGATACAGAAAAGGAACCGGAGAAAGTACAAAATTATAAAATAGATGATGTCGAAGATGATAAGGATATAAAGGAAAACGAATAGGGAATAAAAAACTCCTTATGAGGTTTAGGACAAGAGAAAGCATAGGAGCACGATAAGAGATATTAGAAATTATTAGGATAACTCATGTATTCGAATTGTTTGTCATATGTCTGTAAATTTTGTACACACACATATATATATATATATATATGGTCATTATAGTGATAATTATTACGCGTTATGTATTACGAAACATCTTTCTCTCGTAACAGTCTGTGATACGAACATTTACTCAGATTCTTATGTCATTCTCAGTCTTTATGTCATTGTTTATCATATCGTTAACAATCAACGTGTATATGTGAAACTTTCAAAGTAAATAGAATGTACCGAAGCATATAACCATTGCAGTTTCATTTTCTTTTTACCAAGAACAAAGTCACTCATCTTCATCTGAGACTTCATGTTCGTCTATAATAAATTCATCAAATTTTAAAATTGCATCGTAAAAGAACAGCCTTAGCGAGCTTTCTTATATAATTCTGTTCATGAATTAGCTATAGAATTAGTTATATGAATAATTAATAATTCAAGTTCAAATTCAGGTTCATGAAATAGTCATAGAAATTTAGAATTTTTCGTAACAGAAATATATTTATATTTGCACCATTGAAATTAATAAATTTAAGAAATATGGTTTGATATTTTACATCGACACTTTAGCCCTTAGATATTTCAAAAAACAAAGCATCTTCCCGCGAAAATGAGGCACAGCTTTGCCCAATCCCAGAACACTTGTAGTCGACGCGAATCCAACATGCCGGTAGCACATGATGCAATATTTACTCGCGTTACAGTGAAATTTTCAGCTCCTGAACAAAACGTTTCGAAAAGTAGTGTTATCATTGATCAGTCTTTTAATTAGTGCAACTGACGAAAGAAATATTGAAGAAATATAATGTGCAGTATCAGTTATTGTTTGGAGCATTGATCAACTTGTGCAACATCGTCATGATATTTACGAACGGATAATAACACAAGTTTAAGACATTGGGAGAACTGCTAAGAAAGGAACAAATAACTGTAAACATTCGTTCGGTGGTAACATACTACATATGGAGAAAAGTGAAGGTGCAAATGTGAAATAAAGTGACGAAAGAGTAAATGCCTGTGAAATCGTGTTACACAGTTTATTTTCTCCACAAATATTTCCGAAATAAGGCCGTTTGATTAGGTTTGTTCTATATATCCGCGTAGAGGGAATTATTCTTTAACAGGATTGATTACTTTTTTTCGGCTTCGGACATGCGTTCTCGAAAAATAGTGCCGAACGTGTCAGTGGGTGCGAAATCGTGCTGCGTAATAGACTTTCTTGCATTCTATTTGCGAAATTAGGCTTTTTGATTAGGTTTGTTCAATATATCCGCGTAGAGGGAATTATTCTTTAACGGGATTGATTATCTTTCTGGAGTTTCTAGCATGCGTTTTCGAATAATAGTGCCGAATATGACAGTGGGTGTGAAGTCGTGCTACGTAATAGACTTTTTTGGCTTCTATTTGCGAAATTGGCCTTTTTGATTAGGTTTATTCTATATACCCGCGTAGAGGGAATTTTTCTTTAACGGGATTGATTATTTTTATAGGGTTTCGAGCATGTGTTTTCGATTAATAGTGCCGAATATGTCAGTGGGTGTGAAATCGTGCTGCGTAATAGACTTTCTTGCACTCTATTTGCGAAATTAGGCCTTTTGATTAGGTTTGTTCTATATATCCGCGTAGAGGGAATCATTCTTTAACGGGATTGATTATCTTTCTGGGGTTTCTAGCATGCGTTTTCGAATAATAGTACCGAATGTGTCAGTGGGTGTGAAATCGTGCTGCGTAATAGACTTTCTTGGGTTCTATTTGCGAAATTAGGCTTTTTGATTAGGTTTGTTCTGTATATCCGCGTAGAAGAAATTTTTCTTTATCGGGATTGATTATTTTTATGGGGTTTCGAGCATGTGTTTTCGATTAATAGTGCCAAATGTGTCAGTGGGTGTGAAATCGTGCTGCGTAATAGACTTTCTTGCACTGTATTTGCGAAATTAGGCTTTTTGATTAGGTTTGTTCTATATATCCGCGTAGAAGAAATTTTTCTTTATCGGGATTGACTACTTTTGTGCGGTTTCGAGCGTGCGTTTTCGAATAATAGTGCCGAATATGACAGTGGGTGTGAAGTCGTGCTGCGTAATAGACTTTCTTGGCTTCTATTTGCGAAATTATGCTTTTTGATTAGGTTTGTTCTATATATCCGCGTAGAAGAAATTTTTCTTTAACGGGATTGATTATTTTTTTGGGGTTTCAAGCTTGCGTTTTCGAATAATAGTGCCGAATGTGTCAGTGGGTGTGAAATCATGCTGCGTAATAGACTTTCTTGGCTTCCATTTGTGAAATTAGGCATTTTGATTAGGTTTGTTCTATATAACCGTATAGAGGGAATTTTTCTTTAACGGGATTGATTATTTTTTTGGGGTTTCCAGCATGCGTTTTCGAATAATAGTGCCGAATGTGTCAGTGGGTGTGAAATCGTGCTGCGTAATAGACTTTTTCGGCTTCTATTTGAGAAATTAGGCGTTTTAATTAGGTTTGTTCTATATATTCGCGTAGAGGGAATTTTTCTTTTTCGGGATTGATTATTTTTTTGGGGTTTCGAGCACGCGTTTTCGAATAATAGTGCCGAATGTGTCAGTGGGTGTGAAATCGTGCTGCGTAATAGACTTTCTTGGCTTCTATTTGCGAAATTAGGCTTTTTGATTAGGTTTGTTCTATATATCCGTGTAGAGGGAATTTTTCTTTAACGGGATTGATTTTCTTTCTGGGGTTTCTAGCATGCGTTTTCGAATAATAGTGCCGAATATGACAGTGGGTGTGAAATCGTGCTGCGTAATAGACTTTCTTGGCTTCTATTTGCGAAATTAGGCTTTTTGATTAGGTTTGTTCTATACATTCGTGTAGAAGAAATTTTTCTTTAACGGGATTGATTATTTTTTTGGGGTTTCAAGCTTGCGTTTTCGAATAATAGTGCCGAATGTGTCAGTGGGTGTGAAATCATGCTGCGTAATAGACTTTCTTGGCTTCCATTTGTGAAATTAGGCATTTTGATTAGGTTTGTTCTATATAACCGTGTAGAGGGAATTTTTCTTTAACGGGATTGATTATTTTTTTGGGGTTTCGAGCATGCGTTTTCGAATAATAGTGCCGAATGTGTCAGTGGGTGTGAAATCGTGCTGCGTAATAGACTTTCTTGGTTTCTATTTGCGAAATTAGGCTTTTTGATTAGGTTTGTTCTATATATCCGCGTAGAGGGAATTATTCTTTAACGGGATTGATTATCTTTCTGGGGTTTCTAGCATGCGTTTTCGAATAATAGTGCCGAATATGACAGTGGGTGTGAAATCGTGCTGCGTAATAGACTTTCTTGGCTTCTATTTGCGAAATTAGGCTGTTTGATTAGGTTTGTTCTATATATCCGTGTAGAGGGAACTTTTCTTTAACGGGATTGATTTTCTTTCTGGGGTTTCTAGCATGCGTTTTCGAATAATAGTGCCGAATATGACAGTGGGTGTGAAATCGTGCTGCGTAATAGACTTTCTTGGCTTCTATTTGCGAAATTAGGCTTTTTGATTAGGTTTGTTCTATACATTCGTGTAGAAGAAATTTTTCTTTAACGGGATTGATTATTTTTTTGGGGTTTCAAGCTTGCGTTTTCGAATAATAGTGCCGAATGTGTCAGTGGGTGTGAAATCATGCTGCGTAATAGACTTTCTTGGCTTCCCTTTGTGAAATTAGGCATTTTGATTAGGTTTGTTCTATATAACCGTATAGAGGGAATTTTTCTTTAACGGGATTGATTATTTTTTTGGGGTTTCCAGCATGCGTTTTCGAATAATAGTGCCGAATGTGTCAGTGGGTGTGAAATCGTGGTGCGTAATAGACTTTCTTGGTTTCTATTTGCGAAATTAGGCTTTTTGATTAGGTTTGTTCTATATATCCGCGTAGAGGGAATTATTCTTTAACGGGATTGATTATCTTTCTGGGGTTTCTAGCATGCGTTTTCGAATAATAGTGCCGAATATGACAGTGGGTGTGAAATCGTGCTGCGTAATAGACTTTCTTGGCTTCTATTTGCGAAATTAGGCTGTTTGATTAGGTTTGTTCTATATATCCGTGTAGAGGGAATTTTTCTTTAACGGGATTGATTTTCTTTCTGGGGTTTCTAGCATGCGTTTTCGAATAATAGTGCCGAATATGACAGTGGGTGTGAAATCGTGCTGCGTAATAGACTTTCTTGGCTTCTATTTGCGAAATTAGGCTTTTTGATTAGGTTTGTTCTATACATTCGTGTAGAAGAAATTTTTCTTTAACGGGATTGATTATTTTTTTGGGGTTTCAAGCTTGCGTTTTCGAATAATAGTGCCGAATGTGTCAGTTGGTGTGAAATCGTGCTGCGTAATAGACTTTCTTGGCTTCCATTTGCGAAATTAGGCTGTTTGATTAGGTTTGTTCTGTATATCCGTGTACAGGGAATTTTTCTTTAACGGGACTGATTATTTTTTTGGTGTTTCGAGCATGCGTTTTCGAATAACAGTGCCGAACGTGTCAGTGAGTGTGAAATCGTGCTGCCTAATAGACTTTCTTGGCTTCCATTTGCGAAATTAGCCTGTTTGATTAGGTTTGTTCTGTATATCCGTGTAGAGGGAATTTTTCTTTAACGGGATTGATTTTCTTTCGGGGGTTTCTAGCATGCGTTTCCGAATAATAGTGCCGAATATGACAGTGGGTGTGAAATCGTGCCGCGTAATAGACTTTCTTGGCTTCCATTTGTGAAATTAGGCATTTTGATTAGGTTTGTTCTATATATCCGTGTAGAGGGAATTTTTCTTTAACGGGACTGATTATTTTTTTGGTGTTTCGAGCATGCGTTTTCGAATAACAGTGCCGAATGTGTCAGTGAGTGTGAAATCGTGCTGCCTAATAGACTTTCTTGGTTTCTATTTGCGAAATTAGGCTTTTTGATTAGGTTTGTTCTATATATCCGTGTAGAGGGAATTCTTCTTTAACGGGATTGATTATTTTGTTGGGGTTTCGAGCATGCGTTTTCGAATAATAGTGCCGAATGTGTCAGTGGGTGTGAAATCGTGCTGCGTAATAGGCTTTCTTGGCTTCCATTTGTGAAATTAGGCTTTCTGTTTAGGTTTGTTCTATATATCCGTATAGAGGAAATTTTTCTTTGACGGGATTGTTTATTTTTTGGGGATTTCGAGCTTTCGTTTTCAAATAATTGTGCCGTATGTGTCAGTGGGTGTGAAGTTGTGCTGCGTAATAGACTTTCTTGGCTTCTATTTGCGAAATTAGGCTTTTTCATTAGGTTTGTTCCGTATATCCGAGTAGAGGGAATTTTTCTTTAACAGGGTTGATTATTTTTTTGGTGTTTTCGGGCATGCGTTCTTGAAAAATAGTGCCGAACGTGTCAGTAGGTGTGAAATCGTGCTGCGTAATAGTCTTTCTTGGCTTCTATTTGCGAAATTAGTCTGTTGGATTATGTTTTTTGTGTATAACATTGTTGAGTTGGTTGTAGACAGTATTCTGGTGAAATAAACAGGCACGAGCAACTGTTGAAATGTAGTGTAGTTATGGAATATCACCAAAGGATGTGTCAGGAATTATATTTTATTTTGAAAACGAATTAAAGCTTTAAAACTAATATATATGGTATGATGTGTATTGGTTTCTAGGTTGGGTAACCATATCACGTGCAACATAGATATCCTCGATGGTCAAGCCATTATTCATAAACAGGAGGTGGTTTATTCAGATGGAAGGAATGGAGTTAATTTGGATGATGGATTCTTATAACATATGGATTCTTATTACACAATATGGAGCATACAGTGAGATCGACAGGTATGTTGTGTTCATGATCTAAATGAATATTAATATCAGTGGTCATAGTCAATGATCATCGCTAATGTGTTAAGTTTCAGAATGATGCAGCTGAGGTATATAGAGAAGAGGGAGAAGTACAAATTGAAACAGTGAGAAGAGGAAACGAATATTATGCAGAATCGAGAAACAGAAAAGAGGCAGCATATGTATCAACAGAGAAAAATGTGTGGCAGCGACATGGAAATATGAGGATCATAGTAGAAAACGGGAATGAACAATTAGTTATAGGTATGAAAGGTAACGATAAATTGAATATAGAGTGTAAATGTTGCATTCAGGTAAAAATATATAGACATATTTATAGGAACTTGAAAACTCTGAAGGCAGCAAGACTAATGGGGCAGTGGCACATAAAGAAAGTGAACATGATATTTTGGTCCATTTTGTATATATGAAGGGTAAGTTTTAAGATTGCATGCATTAGGACGTAAGATAGAAGAAGCAATACTTGGAACTAAAATCTTGACTATGTTGCTGGGCAGGTATCGTGCATTTGCAAGTGTCTAGGAGTTAGCACAGTAGGAAGAATAGACAATAGATCATTTCACTGCTTGTCTAATTGTTAAGCACCTGCGGGGAGAAGCAGATCAAAATGAACACCTAGTCTTCTAAACTCAGGGAAATGAATGTTTCAAGTGTAACTCAACTAAACATCTTGCACATACATATTGGAACAACAATAAAGGTAACAAAGAAATAAAATGCTTTAGTTGTGGTAGATTGAGACAAAATTCTAAAAACTTTTCAGAATCAGGATGAAAAGAAGAGGCATAAGAAATGTAATCTCCATCTGGGACATGAAAGTAGTCCTATCATTTGGAAAAAATCAGTGGGATTGTTATTTTGAAAACGTAAAGGAAAAGAAAGAGATAAGTCTAAAAGCTGAAAGTATGTTTCTTGACAGAGAGTAATGGAACAGCACAATGGATTTTGGACTGTGGAACAAAGAGTCATGTTATTAGTAAGGTAGAATATTTTAAAGAATGGGAAGAAACAAGGATGGAAATTGGATCAGCACAAAGAAATAATATTTGTATGTTCTACATTTCAGACAGAATTTATTATCAGTAGATCTGATAACTGGGAGTGATGGCGAGATATTCAAGGAAAATGAAGTAATATTTTATGAGAATAAAGGAAAACTATTAGTAAGGAAGATATATAATAATGGATTTAATAGTGTAGAAGAGTCAAAACAAAAGATATATGCTAGAGCATTACTAGCAGAGAAGAACAAGAAGCTGGTAATGTGGCACAGAAAATTGAGCCACCTAAGTGTTGGAAACATGTGAGAGTTGTCGAAGAAGGCATTGGGAACGATATTATCGAAAAGAGAACTAGAGGCAAGAATTGGTGAATGGAAGATATATGTTGAAGCAAAACAATTGAAGCCTGCATTTGTAGAGACAAGAAGAAGGGCGAGAAGGTTCATAGAAATAACACATTCTGATATATGTGGTAACATTAAATTTTATTAATTTTGTGATAATATATCTTATGGAATCAAATATTGAAGCATTACAGAGATTGTAAAATTATGTTGCAGCAGCAGAGGCAAAGTAGAACAACACACATACTTCAATACAATAATGGAGGAGAATATACCATCTGAGAGTTCTAGAATTGGTGTAGGCGGACGAGCATTCTAAAAACGTACGATTTTTTGATAAAACGAAGTATTATGAGAAAGGTATAAAGATTAGGAGGTTCATCGTCGTTTTATAAGTTAGATGAGAGTATCCTGAGTTTATCAAAGTTTAAAAGAAAACCCCCTAGTGTACTTAATGGAAATTAATAACAAATTCGACCGCAACAAATTGTTCGCAATACAAAATTTATAATAAGGGTAGAAAATTAATAAATTATTGACTATTACTTGAACTTATAAAGAACTTATGTACAAATGTACAAATAATTTTCCAAAAATTTATAAATTATTATAGTTATCGTTAATAATGAATTGATTAATAAATTATTCGCGATATAAATAAATATTGAATGTTAAAAAGTTAACAAATTGTTGCCAATTACTTGAATTTATAACGTACATGTGCTAAAATCTACCTATAATTAACAAAAAGGTTATAAATTATATACCTATTGTTAATAATAAATTGTTTGCAACATACTTTTATAATAAAAAAGAAAAAATTATAAGTTATTGGCTATCACATGAATTTATAACGTAATTGTCACAAAGGAATTTATAATTTGCAAAATGTTAATAAATTATTGCACCGATTATTAATAATAAATTAATATCGTTAATAACAAATTGTTCGCAACGTAAATTTATAACAAAAATGAAAAAATAAATAAATTATTGGCTATCCCTTGAATTTATAACATACTTGAGTCATAAAGGAATCTACAATTTGCAAAAAGTTTATAAATTGTTACATCGATTGTTAATAACAAATTGCTTGCAACGTATATTTATAATAAAAGTGAAAAAATTAATAAATCATTAGCTATTACAGCGGAAAAATAATAATTAGTAGAATCGGTGAAGCTCAAAAACTTCCATTCGGGGTGTGGGGCTCGGCCGATCGGAGGCTATATAAGGAGCGACGGGACTTACATAAATTCATTTGTCGGTTCGGCTTCGGCAGTGTAACATATAAGTTTTTGTTGTGCACGAAGGGTAGGGATTGGTCGTGATGTTGGGGCTGGCCATTCCACCCTCACCCCACCCCATTAAACAATTTACTAATAATTTTTATTTTGTTTTCAGGTATTAATTATTTCTTTATTTCAGCTTTTTATCTATTTATTATTTTTTCTTTTTCAGCTACTAATTATTTTTTCTCTTTTCAGATGATAATTGTTCCTTTCTATTTATTTTTATTTGACATTTCGAATATTTCGTATAATATTCGAATGTCCCATCGTTGGGTTGTTTATGTCTCATCGCTAGGTTGTACATGTCACATCATTGGGTTCATCGTTTCATTTTGACTGTTTTTGTAGTTTTCTCTTACTAATCCGTTTCTTTTCAGGTTTTAATAATTTCTCTTTTCCAGATTTTATTTTTCATTCCTATCCGTCTTTAATTGAAAATTCGAATATTTCGTATAATATTCGAATGTCTCATCGTAGAGTTGATCGTTCCGCTTTTATTTCGTTCCTCCTTACTAATCCCTTTCATTTCAGATTTGTATATATATTTTTTTTCACGTTTATATATTTCCTTTTCAGGTTTATATATTTTCTTTTTAGGTTCTCAAGTTCTTCAAGATTTCATTCGGAAGACATCGTTGGACGACACGGGATGCGTGCGTTTAGATCTAAGTAGTTATAAGCAGTTATAAGATAGATCACTAGACTAAGTCTCATGTGAGCGTTATCTGTATAAAGGTAAGCTACCTAACTTGGAGCGAATATAGACATTTCATATTTTCCCCCTCGTTTACCAAATAGAACATAATTGTTCTCGCATTAATCGCGATCGTTCTTAAGTATCAACTAGCCTACGCGACGTACTCTCGTGTGCTCGATAACTCCATGTTTCGTAAGTCATCCAAACGATCGTTCCGATATTCACCCTCGCCACTGCCACCCTTGTCATGTATCGGCTGTAGGGTGGTCAGCGGGCTGGCACTCACCTGGGTCAATTCGAGGGTCTGTCGGCCTTAGTCGTCCTGGGCACCAGCGCGTGCACGACCGGAGTATGGGTCCTGTAGCCGGACATTGCATATGGCTCTACGGTCAGACCCCATGGGATGATTAATTTCTCCCTCATGTGGCAGGGGCCTGCGTGACCGGCTACAGGGCCTCGCTAGAGACCCTCGGCTTGATTTTGGGTGTTTCGTTGGTTCGTCGATCGCTCTCGTTCACGAGTAAGTCATGGCGGGTTCTGTGGTGGCTGGGTGAGCTAGGTTCGATCGGGAGCGTGCCGAGACACGAAGTTGTCTTGTAAACGAGAGTACGTCTCGTAGGCTAGTCGGTCTTTCGAATAATCGCGAACTCGTTCGGGCGCGATCGAGATTTTTAACTTACTCGCGTGTTTTATATTTTATTCCCTATTTTTATGAGGAATAAAGATATCTTAGTGTAGCGACAGTAGAGTTGTAGTATACCGAATCGAAGTCCCTTTTGTAAGACACGAAATATAATAAAGTGTCTATAGATTTTCACTTTAACTTCTTTCGCTCCAAGTTAGATTAGATATCTTTGATACAGATAGCGCCAATAGGCTGCGCCACTAGGGCTCATGTCCGGGTCTCGATGCGTAGCCACCTCCACGTGGTGAGACCTGGTAATTGGTATCGTTTTCCAAAGAGAAATCTTTGGCAAACGATACCAAGCTAAGAGCTACGCACAAAGTTTAAGATATTTCCTATCTCTTGTAAGTTTTTATTGTTCTCTTTAAACTTTGAAAACAAAGAGTAGGCAATATCTGAGGAAATAGTTTATTAATTAAGATGGTGGAAGGTAAGTATTGGAAGGTACGTATAACTAAGGTAAGTATAAAATTTTTCTTATAAAATTCTAGCGATATAAGTTAGCGCCATCTATGATTTTGATCTGTAGCACAAACTTCCACTCCAACAACACAGATGCTGTTGACCGGAGATCTAGACTGCAAAAGTATTGTTCAAAGAACCTCCTCTTATGTTACGTTCTGCTGATATGGATAGGCCAAATTGGCAAGAAATATTTCTCACAAACGGCAAAAATATTGTCCACGAGAAATACCTCCTTTTACGTCATGTTATCCTAATACTAAATCGCGATATCGGCAAAAAATATTTCTCACAGGTGGCAAAAGTATTGTCCACGAAGTTCTGGGCAATGACGTCATTTCCAGGAACTCAGAGGACAATACATTTACCGCCCAATGGACAATACTTTTGCCGCCTGGTGGTTAATACTTTTGCAGCTTCAGTGGTCAATACTTTTGCAGCTTCGGTGGTCAATACTTTTGCAACCTCTGTGGACAATACTTTTGCGATCTCGAAGAAAAAGTTGCAGCAGATTTCGCGATTTTGTATCAGGAGAACATAATATGACGGGAGGTTTATCGTCCAGACAGTTCCAAGAAATGACGTCACTTCCAAGAAATTTCGGACAATACTTTTGCCGCTACGAGGAAAAATTCCTGGTCGATTTCACGGTTTTGTATTAGGATAACATAACATGAAAGGAGGTCGTTCATCGAATCAGTTCCAAGAAATGACGTCATTTCCAAGAAATCTCGGACAATACTTTTGTAGCCTTGGCGTGAAACCTTTCGCCAATTTTACGTCTTTGTATTAGGATAATATAACACGAAAGGAGGTCAATCCCCGACAAAATTCCAAGATATGACTTCATGATTCAAAAACTCTCGCGAATGAATTTTTCTGCCTTTACATTAACTTTACTCTGTATACATAGTCTACTCGCTCCAGGAGATTTTAATTATTTTACTTACCTTATTTACCTTAATTACCTTACTTACCTTACTTACCTTAGTTCCTGTATTTACCTCAATTCATCTTCATTCTTCTTAATTTACATATTACTTCAACAAATATTACCCACTCTTTATTTTTCAAAGTTTAAAGAGAACAATGAAAATTTATAAGAGTTAGGAAATATCTTAAAGTTTGTGCGTAGCTCTTAGCTTGGTATCGTTTGCCAAAGATTTCTCTTTGGAAAACGATACCAACTACCAGGTCTCACCACGTGGAGGTGGCTACGCATCGAGACCCGGACATGCGCCCTAGTGGCGCAGCCTATTGGCGCTATCTGTATCAAAGATATCTAATCTAACTTGGAGCGAAAGAAGTTAAATTGAAAATCTATAGACACTTTATTATATTTCGTGTCTTACAAAAGGGACTTCGATTCGGTATACTACAACTCTATTGTCGCAACGCTAAGATATTTTTAAGTTTCCATAAAAATAGGGAATGAAATATCAAACACGCAAACTAATAGAATATCGCGACGCGCCCGAACGAGTTCGCGATTATTCGAAAGACCGACTACCCTAGACGATGTACTCCCGTGTACAGAGATAACTTCATACCTCGGCATCCTCCCGCACGGGCCTAGCTCAATTCCAGTCACTGCCGCACTCGCCAAGACTTACACGTGGACCAAGGATAGTCCCTGAATCAATGAAACTTCTAGTGTCAACGCGAGGGCCCTGCTGGGCGGTTGCCGGCCAAGACAGACACTTCGCATCCCAGCCACACGGGGTAGAACTTAATCATCCCTGTGGTCTAACCGTAGATGGTACTAGTCCGTCAGCCAGCATGTGCCCGAGCCCCAGTCGCGTACGACTTAGGCAGCGGACCGCCCCGTCGAGGTCAGAAGACGCACTGATCCGAGGGGGTCACCCTGGAACCCGATGCATGACGAGATTGACAGTGACTGGAAATGAGTGTCGGAGACGAGTCGTGAGGATGACTTACGAAGCATGTACTTATCGAGTACACGAGAGCACGTCGCGTAGGCTAGTCGGTACTTACGAACGATCGCGATTATCGCGAGAACAATTATGTTCTATTTGCTAAACGAGGGGGATAAGAAAATGATAGAGAATTTATAAATTTCGCTCCAAGTTAGGTAGCTTACCTTTGTACAGATAGCGCGCACATGATACTTAGTCTATGGATCTATCTTATGATTACTTAAAAGTAAACGCACGCATCGTTCATTGATGTGTCGCAAACAGAATCTTGAGAAACCTAAAAGCTAAAACAGAATATATTATTGTTAATATGTAGCTGAAAGGAAAGGGATTAGTACGAGGAAACCATCAAGGTTAATAACCAAATGGAACGAGCAAGCCAACGACGAGACCTGAGCAACATAACTACGAGACAGAAACATTCCAACGGTGAGATATAAACATACCAACGAGGAAGCGCTCGAGTATTATACGAAATACTCGAACGCTCTAACGAAAACAAAACGAACGGAAGTCGTAAAATTTGTGAAAGGAAAGATTTAGCCAACGATGAGACATAAGTAAACCAACGACGAAGCATTCGAATATTGTACGAAATACTCGAATGCTGAAACAAAGAGACAAATAGAATGAAAGAAATAAAATCTGGAAGAAGAAAAATAATTAGAACCTGAAAGAAGAAATTATTGTTAAATTATTTAAGAGAGTGGACAATGGCCACTGAATAGCCATTGATCTAGCCCACGTTGATATACAAATAAACCAACGACGAAGCATTCGAATATTGCACGAAATACTCGAATGCTGAAACAAAGACAAATGGAATAAAAGAAATAGAATCTGAAAGAAGAAAGATGATTAAAACCTGAAACAAAAAATAATTAGTACCTGAAAGAAGAAAGTGTTGTTAAATTAATGAAGAGAGTGGACAATGGTCACTGAATAACCATTGATCTAGCCAACGATGATATACAAATAAACCAACGACGAAGCATTCGCATAGTGTACAAAACACTTGAATGCACAAACAATGAAATCTAGAATAAAAGAAATAGAATCTGAAAGAAGAAATAATTAAAACCTGAAACAAAAAGAAAGAATATTAACGCGGTCCTCCCGAAGTCGAAGCGACAACTGGCTCGAGCCTGCACGCGGGTCCCTTATATAGCGGGGTCGGGCGAAGATCGGCGAAAATTTCCGAACTTTACCGATTCGTTTAAAAGTTACTTTTCCGCTGTAATAACTAATAATTTATTAACTTTCTTTACTTTTATCGTTAATATACGTTGCAAACTATTTGTTATCGACAATTTTAATTTGTTATTAACAATAAATTTATTAATTTATTAACTTCTTGTAAGTTCCGAATATATTCTAACACAAATACGTATGTTATTAATAATAAATTTATTAATTTATTAGCTTTTTGTAAGTTACGAATACATTTTAACACAAATACGTTGTTTGTTTAAGTAGTAACTAATAACTTATTAACTTCCTTTACTTTTACCGTTAATATACGTTGCAAAATATTTGTTATTAACAATAAATGTAGTGATTTATTAACTTTTTTAAATTATAGATACATTTTCACGCAAATACATTATATATACTAGTAATAGCCTATAATTTCGTAATTTTTCCACTTGTATTATAAATTTACGTCGCGAACAATTTGTCAATAACAATCAGTATAAAAATTTATAAACATTTTGCAAATTATATAAATAATAATATAAATAATATGAATTATATTTTTTAGAATAAAATATTCGAAAATATTCTTTAGAATTTATTGAATTTTAAATTATTTTTCCATAAGAAATTAATAATTTCCTTACTATTGAATATTAATTATGTTTTCATATCTAATGTTTATGATTTTTTTAATGCTGCTGATTATTATTAAATAAACACAGGATATGTAAAAATATCAGGATATGTAACACTTACTCTTCTTCCACAAATCGTTCTCCAGCCCTTATCTCATTCATCCTATTTCCCTGGTTTTCTATCTTCATTCTTGTTTTCAGAAGGAAACAAGAATGCATGCAGCAGTTAGCTTTGTTCTGCATTCTTAAGGGAACTCATACTTCACTTCATTCAACGGTTTACGGTGTTCCTTAATATGTATTACGTTACTTCGCACGCATTATGGACGTGACTACCGCAGAGGCAGAGAGAGTGCATCCCCTGTTACAGACAAAAATGAATTATTAATACACACGTGAGCTCTCAAAAGAATTTTTATGGAATGCGACGATACGTGTTTACGGCGACTTGTTGCATAATATTTACAATCTCATCAGCCATCTACTTATGCATATAAATCCTCTATGAGATGGTGGATTTCAACCCTCGTGCTGTAAAAGCATAAATGTTTATGCCAATAGCGTCTCTTCCTGTAGATCGGATCGTGCTTGATCGGATCAAAGATTCATTTCAAAACTTTACAATGCATGAGGAAAACGAGATCACAAAATCTTACTAGTTCAAGATGTCGATAATAACATAATAATGTAACAAGGATACGTTCTGTGATGACAGAATAATTACAATAATTACTTTTAGAATATATTAATAATTATAAATATATACATGAAGGAAAAATAAATGTTTTGAATTACAGGCTTGTCAGTCAGACAGTCAAGAGAGAGCAGATGAGAATGATAAAGAGAGAGAGAGAGAGAATTTACAGAGATTTACACCATGTGTAATTAATTACATAATTCCAGTGCATTATCTAAAAATATATTTCTTTGTAATAAAAAGAGGAATCATTTAATTATCCCGAAATTCTTTCATTATTCATCAACATATATCATATATTATATTAATATTAATATTATATTCATAAATTATTCTACACAATTAATATCAATATTATTCTATAATATATTGCCATATATTAATATATCATATTATAAATAATTCAATGTAATCAATATTAATATTGCATAACAGATATTCCAACATTTGTATATATATTTCCTGTATTTTAAATATATTGATACACAATTACACAATAACTTTAAAATTTTACAAATACACAGGCTTTCTAGAAATCATAAAACCTTTGTTCTTTTGTTTCTTTTATGTATCGCGTGCAATTTTATGTTTACGCAGTTATGTACATAAAGGTCTTCCAGTTCGTTTACAAATAAATAAATAAATTAAATTAAATTAAATAAATACATTTTATAATTATTTATTTATTAACGTACATAATTATAAAACGTATTAATATACTGAAGAAGAGAAATACAATTGCCATTTGCACCCTAATCGGTACAAGAAAGTACACAAAAGAAACACAGACGATATATCGGAATTTCACTTTGCCATCTGAAATATTGCTCTGCCTCTAACCTGTTTATAGCTTAACTCCGGCAGTGACGTGAAACGCCTTATAGGGCAGCCACCCTTAATACCCTGCCAGGAGTAGATCGAAGAAAAAGAAATATAATCTCGGCATAATCCCCGAATATCACGGCATTTTTTCGCAAATCGCGTTCTGCCCTCAAAATCAATTTCGCGACGATTAACAAAGGCCAAGGTCGCTGGATACATCGCAAGGTCAATGCGACTGCATTCAAAGGGGGTTCTTAAACGGAGAGCATGGCGCGGAAACGCGAGAATTCTCGTGGCTCAAAGGAGTCCTTTGTCGATACGTAAAAATAGAAAATACGGCAGGGAACATTGCAAGAGCGTTAAAACGATAGTCGGCTAAATGAATGGTTTAATCAACGTTCGGATATTGATTGGTAGCTCGGGGCTGGAACGTGACGAAAGAGGCTGGAAGAAAAACGCTGAGTAAAGTGACGAAGAAGTTCGGTGATAAATTAAAGAGTTCGCTCTAAATGATCTTCTTTATTAGTAGTATAATTTTTAAATTATCGACGGTTCGCGCCATTGATTACCCGAGAGAATGGGCCGAACTGTTCTTCGTCGATAGTTAAATATCACGACGATGTTACGTTAAAATAGGCGGGATGAAAAATTGCGCGAACTTCCAGTTAATCGGACGTTGGGACCCCGAGGTCGCCTTACCCCGCTTTTATGTCTCTTCTCTCGTTTCATCTCGATCCTTATCGCACCAGGATAATACAGGTGGCCGAGATGCTTTTAATTCTGATTCCGTGGTAGTTCGATATGCTGCGAGAGATTACGATCGAGCGAAGAGAGTAATTCATCCTGATGAACTTTTAACGCGAATTTGTGGTTGCTCGTGCTAAGGAAAGGTGCTGGGAGCACGGACTTGAAGATGTACGTTAAAGAGCTTGATGAAGAGTGAATAAGCCTGGTCGGTGAATAAACCCTGTGAACTTGGCGCGAACTTTGAAGCAGGAGGTGTGCAGTACAACGAGTTCGCTGTCCAACTTTTTGGAAATAGTTAGCAAAGTGAGAGGAGGTAATCAGGAGTTATCGAAATTCTTGGCGGATAGATCAAACTGCTCGGAAAGTTGAAGTGGAGGACGTGTGGAGTATTGAATTATCTCGTAACGAGATTATCCTGTAACATCTTGAAAATAACCGGCATGATCTAACGAAGGAATAGAAAATTGTAATTTTAATTAATATAAATCTTTTCGAATTTGAATTAATATCGAACGTAACCGATACGATAAAACGAAGGAATAGAAAATTATAATTTTAATTAATATAAATCTTTCCGAATTTTAATTAAGATGTAAATTAATCGGATGATTTATTAAATATTCGTACAATTAATATACGTATATATTGCAAATTTAATGCGTAATAAATCGAGATAATTATTATTATATTAGATATTTTAAATGGAATTGAAATCGAAAATAAATTTGGCCGTTTAAGGGGTAAAAAGCAAACGCAACTATAATTTTTAATATAATTTTTAGAGCTCGAATTCGCGGTTAAATAAGGAAGAAATGAAACGTGGTGAATATTCCCTGTAATTTCAACGAATTTTTCAGTTCCAACTTCGACTTTAATTACTCTCTCGAATTAATCACATTTTTACAGTTTTTCGTACGTTTAATCATCACTTACTATCAGCAGTTCGAATTTCCCGAGATTAATTATGCACGTTTCTCCATAACCAACTTCCGATAAATGGCATAGACGGAAGTTCAGTCTTTTATTTCAGGGTAATTCGTCACTTTTAACGAGCCACTATCGATTTCACTTGCAATGGAAACGGTACTCTATTCTGAAACGTATAACTTCATTATTATACAATGGATTACCTCTCGCAGAAAGATAAGGTTACCTTTAATCACTTCACGCCTTTTTCCGAATTATTTCTTTGTTACCGATAGTTTCGCTGAATCAGACAGAATTTTATTTTAAACCGGCAATAATTAATAAAGTGTCCATTGGAATTTAACGAATGAAATTTCACAAGAGTCAGAAGAATAATACGTTAAGAAAATGAACAAATTTTGCTCGACCATCTAAGGACACGGAATCGTAATAAATAATATTAGTCTAGATTAATAGAAAAAGCTGTAGGACACGAATAAACGTTAAGAAGAGGAAAAAAATTTCATTTCTGAAGATTGAGGACATTCCAGCCAGAGATAGTGGTAAACGATATAAGCTGACGAAGAAAATGGCCGCAGATGACCGAATTCGACCGACGGCTCATTTATTAAAGTACCCTTGTTTAGTTAATTCTCCTCGAAATCCTTGATAAAGGTCTCTCGCTGTGAGCTCTAACTATGCGGCTGAAATTAACCAAATTCCATTTTCAGCTTACATACTACTGCCCCTTCTCCGTATATAAAATAGATCCTCGTTATTCAATAAGAGATGAATTAAATGTCATTCGAGAAAAATTCGATATCGTGAATTTTTGCTCATGTAAGTACATTTGGAAATTTATTCAACACTACAGAAGCCATCGACATTTAAATATTTTAAAATTCCAGCATTGGAAGATTTGGATTTTAATTAACAACGCATATTAAGTGTCAATGGTTGCTTTTCGAATGGTTTATTATGCTAATAATTCTTCAAAGATATTTTAGAAAATTATAAACGAGAATATTTTATTCGAAATTGTTTCAAGGAGTCGTATCAAGGATAGAGAATTGGTAATTTTAAAAAATAAATTGTAATCGTCCATTTTGAATCGAGTTCGGTACTTTCGTAGACGTATTATCGACCGCCATTGAAAAACCACGAGTCTTCCAACTCTAAATCAGAATTCAAACTTTTCTTGTCTCTAAGCTTAACTTCGGCGACAAACCTAAATGACCTAACTAAGCTTAACGTCCGTACACTCAAACTTTTTCTTCTTTCCTCCGGAACCTCGAGCAATGGTCCTTTCATGCGACCAAAATGCTAAAAAATCAGGAAACGTGGACAGAAGAGAAAGGAAATCCGTTCTATGTACGTTTTACACGTCGCTGAGATTGCTCAATTATTTCTCAAAATTTTATCTATAACACATTATCGCGAAATTCATCGAAAACACAGAGACGCAACGATAATTGAATAATTGAATAATTGAATATCGAAATTAAAACTCGATAATAACTCGATGTCGAAATTTAAGCTCGATAATATTTCTTTGCTCAATAATAATTCAATGATAAAATAATAAAATAAATTAAAACTCAGGGATAAATCGATAATATTAAAATTCTAATTCGACAATACCTCGATAGCGTTCAAATTAAAATCCCAGAATAACTTAACCCTTTAAATTCGATTGACCACCCTTTAGTCGCCAGTTAATAAAATTTCGAAGATCAATATTAATTAATATATCAAATTTAGAGTATCGAAATCCAATAATTGTACGTGTTAATTATTTTTAATTTATTTTAGATTTCTAATTTACTGCTCAAAAAAATATTATTAGCTTTATAGCAGAAAATGTTTGAACTCCTATTTTCCTTTAGCCAAAAAATCTTCGGGGGTAAAGTGTTAATAATAATTCAATGACGTCGATCGAATTAGATGCGTGCGATTAATTCGATGCAGTAAATTCTCGCCATCCACTGTTTACCACCAAGGTGAACTTTCACAGCGAGAAAGCACCAAAAAAGGAGCATCGAGGTTTTAAAAATGGCAGGAAACGGTTTCAATTCAACAAGGCCATCTCCAGCTCTGGGCTGCATAAAACGGTCACGGCTTCCGCTCGTCCTGGCGGAAAGGCAATCGAGATATTAAATAAACGACTGTCGTTTTATTATACCTTGCAAGAAAGTAAGCCGACAACGAGGACGAGGAGTATCTAGGGGTGGGTGGCTGGGAAAGGGAAAGATTGCTCGTTCCGAGTCTACATTGTCATCAGCTTCGTGTTCCATTCCATGGGCAGCGTACGACGAAGACGGCCAGTGGAAAAGCGGAACAATAAGCACCGTTGGTAGACGAAGAGACACCGACTTATTAATCAACCTTTAGGGATCGTCGGCCGGAAGAAAAAGACCAGGGACGCAGGAGGTGGATGAACGAAGGTAAAGGGTTCGCTGTGAGGCTAGCCAACTTCCTACGATATTTCCGTGGTTCATTAATGGTTTCCATTTTGAGGGAACGAATGAACAGCGAACGTTCCTTTCTTCCTTCTCTCTCTGTTTCGTTGTCCACTCCCTTTTCTATTTTCCTTCTTTTCTTGTTGTTTTTTCTATTAAATGAAGGTTCCTGGAGTGAAGAAGTTATCGACGCGAAATAGGCATGAATATTAGTATTAATTCACGTTAATTTGCATCTTTACATTAGTTTTTCTGTTAGAGTCGATGATATTTCTAGTGATAGGATGAAAGTCACATAGTATAAATTATGTTAAAGGATTGTCCTATTTTCTACTAACTTCATCTTTTAATCCCTTTCTTATTTCTATTATCTCTTTTTCTTTCAAGTGTTCCTTTGTGCTTTTGTAATTTATTACAATACTTTATTTTGCAACTGCAGTATACTATTCTCCTCCACCTTGATACCCATGTTCTCCATTTTATTCTAACGTTGATGACATTTCTAGTGACAGGATGGAAGTTGCAGAGAATAAATTATGTTAAAGGATTGTTCTATTTTCGACTAACTTCATCCTTTAATCTCTTTCTTATTTCTATTATCTCTTTTTCCTACGAGTGTTCCTTTGTGCCTTTGTAATTTATTACAATACTTTATTTTGCAACTGCACTATATTATTCTTCTCTACCCTGAAACGCATGCTCTCCATTTTATTCTAGCGTTGATGATATTAGTGATAGGATTAAAGTCACAGAGTATAAATTATGTTAAAGAATTGTTCTATTTTCAACTAACTTCATCTCTTATTTCTGTTATCTCTTTTTCGTTCGAGTGTTCCTTTGTGCCTTTGTAATTTATTACAATACTTTATTTTGCAACTGCAGTATACTATTGTCCTCCACCTCGCTACGCATGCTCTCCATTTTATTTTAATCGTACGAGCCTTTCTCTTAACTCTCATCTCCCTCGTTTATCTTATTTTATCCTCTTTACCTTGTACTCCTTTCGTAATTCTGTTTAATATTTATGTACAACATTTTATGCATATACGTTTGTTTCACGTGGGTTATCTTACAGGTATCAATAGTTTCGGTAGGGAAATGAAAATGGAAATAAAACTCTTACGACGGAGATAAGAATACTGTCTTTTCCTCGATTTAAATTTCTAGATAAACCCTGAAGTACTCCCTAGTTTCGTGGTTTTTATAGATTAGATGATTAGTGGAGAGGATAGAGCGTGATTAAAATTTTGGGTCCTTTGGGTACGATGAAGATTATATTCCTCGGAAGGCAGGAAGAAAGTATACGAACTACTTTTTCCCTCTTATACAAATATTTTTAAAACGAAGAAATGGTAGTAATAGAATTTACAGCGATGGGGAACAGTTAATTTCTCCTTGTAGCTCTGTAATGCCTTTGTTGCGCGATAATTAACGCGAAATTCTACGAGAAGGGAAAACTAAAAGGGCGACGTGCCTACAAAAATTTTAATTAAATTAGAGTCATCCAAAGGGAATGAAGTCGTGCAAACTTTGTTTCGTTATTTTTCTGATGATACCCGTAAAGCTGGATAAAATAATTATACCATTTCTCCGTCCCCTAGCCCTTCATAATTATCCTTTATTACTAACAATTATTAAAATCATTTCATGGAAATTATATTAGCTATCATAATTATCTTTCAGAGTCTATAAACAAAAATTCCCTTTCCAGTCTTACCAAATTTCCAATTCCAATTTTTAATTTCAGCATATCGACAATTGATTATCGTATTATTGTACAATTTTATATGTCAAATTAATTATTAATTTAATTCAATCAAAGATCAAAGGAAAATTTACTTCCAGTCAACCCTGTGCTCGATCCTCCAGAATTAAAAATTCAAAAAATAAAAATTTTCGATATACACACATAATATGACTGACAACGCTTAGACTTAGATCTTGACTTAAATCATAGAAAACTTACACTTACAAGGAGAGTGCAAGTTCTTCGGGTCATCGATTTAATTGAAACTTCGTAGGTTTGTAGATTTCGTCATGCAGTTCAAAAATATATATCATTATAGCCGCCATTATTCAATAGTTAGATCTTCTATGCAGGTGACACCAAAATGTAGATTACTGAACCCAATTAATCGCATTATTACTGACTCCACCACCCCCAATAATCGTATAGATCTTTTTCTTGGATCCTCGCATATTTTGCATAAAACTCATCTGCATAGAATTATTAATTTACGATATTCAGCCTAATCACGATTATGTGATTATGCGTCTCCTCACTTCTTCATTCTTTTCTTCCTCATTTTCCGCTCTTTCATGCTCGTGACCCATATAAAGAGCTTGCAACCGTCCATAAAAGAATAAAAAAATAAATAAATAATAGCAACAATGGAACTCTCTCATTCTCGTTTCAACAGATGACCTAAGTCCCGCTTTTCTGCGTTGTTCGATAAGTTCAAAGGAGGAGCAGCAGAGACGCTTTTATTGCCACGAAATCTGGGAACCATTGCCGGGGAACGAATTTCTGGCAACGAACCCCAGGCACGGCACGCTTCTGAGATACTGTTAAATTCTTTCGTTCGTTTCACGACTCGTTTCACTCTTCGTGACCGCGGCGAGGGAGCCTGACAACGGGCGAGGGAGCAGATGCGATGATCGACGTCCGTTTTCCCGTGGGAACCGGGCTCCTCACGCGATTCACTTTTCATCTTTCCGACTGTAAATGATACTTCCAATTAGAGAGATCGTTTGTATCCCTTTTAAAGGGTCAAATGGGGCGGGCGTGGTTTCTTTAATGACATCGTTCAGCTCCTCGAGAGAAGATGAACGTGTAGACTGTGAAGACCTCTTAGAAACTTTATCACTTTTAAATTCCACAAATGTCGCGTACAGATTTAACGTGGTTGGAACTGGCTTCCCTTTTTCACTTCCTTCGTCTTTTTATTTATGCTCGTGTAATTGTTGGGGACGAAGAACGTTGGGATGTCATTGTCTCGTATCTTATAATTGTCGAAGTCAGTTTTAATTAGAATTGACAGAACTCTATTAGTTCAATTTTGCAGACCTTCGTTTGTACGAGAAATGGGTTTGGGCTACGGTTCCTATATTCTATGTAGATCTGGAAAGTAGAAGATGGAAGATTCACTTAGTTCCATTGTCCTAGCATGCAAATATCAAATTGAAAATTCGCAGGTAATCAGAATTCAAGGCTTGGTTTTTTAAACATATAATCGCACTGATCTCATGGAAAACTCAAATTGTAATAATGTAAGGATCAAGGTGGTTTGGTGGTTTCAGTGAGGTGTTTAAGCGAAGTCACTACTAGCGAATCTCTGATAAGACTCTACTAGGCGACTACGACTGACCCTTAATTAACTCTCAATTCTCAATCTGACAATATATCTCTCAATAACGAACTCTCAACGGTAAATCCTTAACTCTCAACTCTAAAAACTGCTAACTTTCTGACCACTGACTCGACAACTCTCAATCTTAACCAACAACTCTGAGTCTTCTTAACTCTCTTAGTAACTGACACCTCTGTTTTCCAGGACGGGTCCTTTTAAAGCGCCTCCAGAGGTCAGGCGCCTCCTTGAAGGAAGAGAAACTCCCACTGTCAAGGTTAAAATTGGAGGAGACTCCTATCTCCGAGTTAGACCCTCGTGGCCTGGTCCCGACCTCCTATGGCCTATTTGACAGTCAGATCCTAAGTGCCGAAGCCTAATAGCCTAAATTAGGTTTTTGAACAATGCCTCGTGTCCGGTGACCCGAGGCAACATAGAAGTTCGACTAGAATGTGCAGTAAACAAATAAACAAATAAACACCGAGACACATACTGCTCAGCATTTAGGATTTGGTTATTGAAAGATCGTAACGGGTCTTCCTGTACTTAACCCCTTGACATACAATGACGTCTGTGAGACGTCGTTCATTTCATGTGCCATTGTAGACTTTGACGTCTTCGAGACGTCAAGAACTGTCTTCGGCGCACGTCACTCAGTATATTATTAGAGCCAAATTAAATGGTATTCTACGTACACGCCGACGCGCATTTTATTTGTATGTCAAGGGGTTAAATTTACGTCCATTTCCTAAAACTATCCTGCAATAATAAGTTGGAGCTTCGAAATAATAAGAAGTCATTTCAAGAACGTCTTTTAATCGAACGAAGTCAAACAGCTTGCGCATATCTCGAATTCCCATAGCTACTCTAGCCCCGAGGTAGAGTACTATTCACGGTAATGGATTAGGTGTAACTACATTACCGTGGATGGCCGTGTGAAATTTTTTCGGGGTCCAAGAGGGGAGCCGGGCAGGCAAATGTGCATGCGACTCGCTCGAAGGAGATGGAACGAAGTTACCTAAAGTGTAATGAGATTCCAGGAAATCCACCCTTCTGGCACGTCTCTATCGTCCATTTCACGTTGCCGTTTCACGCTCGGCGCACGACGAAAGCGGGCAAGCCGACGATGCGAGAAGAAACGAGACGGCATGCCAATTTACCGTCTAGACCGCCGGTTATAATCGAACACGATGGAAATTTTATTCGCTGTATCAAATTTTATAATGCGCGAAGAGCGAGCTCGTTGGCTCATCTACGAGCGGTCGTTGCAGGGCGAAAACTTTCGTCCCGATGCTAGCGGGAAGATAACGTAGCTTGTCCCGGATAATCAGCAAACATGGCGAAGGAAGGAAGGGATAGAGGAGTAATTTTCTACGTTGGCATTTCCGTGGCAGAAAAATCGTCGAGCACGTGTTTCCGATTCTACGTAATCGAGAGGAAAACGGTTTAGGAATAGACGTTATTCAGCTTTCGAAAGGGAAAGTTGCGACTTTGACACTCACTTACAGGTCGTCGTTTGCGTTCGTGGAGCCCGGTGTGGGATAATAATCCGTTAAGCAAGTGGAAAAACGTGTTCCATGAGGTATTTAAATTACGGGAAAACTGAGATGGAGATTGTTCGTGGCTGCGGTGTGTTACGTAACTTTAGCAAACACCTCCAAGAGAATATGTAAAAATGTTCGCATATTTCAATTCTTAAAGAGTCGACTAACATCCACGAAGCTGGTCTTATCACGCGTGCGGCATTCGCGAAATTCACGAGTAATTTTGTCACTTTAAGCCAGGGGTGGAATGACACCGTAAACTTTTATCTTCTAAATTATTTCTTTCCCGTTGGGGCCGAACGCGAAGCTGAAAAAAGGCAATTGTATTCTCGGAAGTCCAAGGGAGGGAAAATAAATTCGCAGGGTGAGGGTGTATCGGTGAATCTAAAGCAAACGTGCTACCACTCACACTGCGAAACAAGTTTAGCGAATCCTTCCAATCACACTCGCGCGTACGCGCGAGCGGTAATGAAGCTCGCAACAATGGTACTAATCCGGAAGAAAAAGCCAATTTGAGAATTCACGGGCAGAAGAAATTTCCCATACATAGCTCCGGTATAACATCGAGGTAGCAAACAGGCGAACAAACGCCATTTTACACGGGAATTACGTAAGCGTGGGAGCATTGCAAGTTCGCGGCCATCTTGCGCGAGTGGGGAATAGAAGAAAATTCTCTTCCTTTTCGCGCAATTTTATCTACTGCAAACGAATTTCGAATTCGACATCGTGGAACGAATTTCCGATTCTTCTCTCGGTATCCAGGAACGACGGTGGAAGAGAGTTACGAAGAGATCCGGAGTTTGCCTGAAATTCAACCGTGTCTCTATCGTTCGCTTCAGCCCTCGACCCTGCGCAGCATAATGGCGGAGTTCGAGACAATGAAACGCCACGTGGAAAGACGAGATGCGAAGTAATCCTGGAATCCTAGACCGACGGGAATTAACGTATCGCCGAGTTTCTCGCTCGGATATTATTATTAATAGGGGACGTTCGCGGGACGAAAGGAATAGACGTCGGGTTATGCGTTTAGTTTGATAATAATGTGCCGTGTAACTGGATTACCCGTGAATTTGCTTTTTAACGACGAGTTGGAGAACTCGCTGCCACTTCGTTAATTGAAGGATTTGTTAAAGTTTCGTCGAGTAGAAGATTTTATGAACCGAAGTATTGTACTTTAGAATAGAAACGGGTAATTTGATAAGCGTCCAATTATTGTTGGCGGTGAAGGATTAATCTGATCAAATGTGTAAATGGTTACTTCAGACCAGGGTATTTTGTTTAAAAATGTAACGAAATTATATAGTTTGTGGATTCGAGAAAATTGTGTTATGGAGTGTTGAAAGATCTATGAACGAAAGTATTGTAGGGATAATTTGATAATCGTCGATGGTGAAAGATTAATTCGACCAAATATGCAAGGCGTTAATTCAGACGAGGGTATTTTGTATAAAAATTTATTGAAGTTATATACTTTGTGGAATCGAGGAAATAATGTTATAGAGTGTCGAACGATTGATTGATATATTTCTCTATAGTATCAAAGAGCGCAATATTTCTTTTAATTCGAAATATGCTCAAATTTTAGTACCGATTGCATGCAACTTATGCTACGTACAATGTTTTTATGCGCGAATGGAAAATAAAGAAGAATTGGATTTTGAAACAGTAAACTACTGTGATTGCAGTGCACTTCACACGTGTATAGAGTGATTTGTGTTTAAAAATTTTCATCAAATATACCGAGCAATCGAGAAAAAATTTTTTAAAATTATTTAATGCAGGCACGAAAGTTTGTTTTTAAAGAAAAAAATAGAAGACGCAGCAATATTTATGCAATGGGAATGAATATGCAATATAATAAAAAAATATATTAATATAAAAAAAATAATACTAACAATACAAATTAATAAAAAAAAAATATAATATATATATAATAAAACTATAACTTTGTGGAATCGAGGAAATAATGTTATAGAGTGTCGAACGATTGATTGATATATTTCTCTATAGTATCAAAGAGCGCAATATTTCTTTTAATTCGAAATATGCTCAAATTTTAGTACCGATTGCATGCAACTTATGCTACGTACAATGTTTTTATGCGCGAATGGAAAATAAAGAAGAATTGGATTTTGAAACAGTAAACTACTGTGATTGCAGTGCACTTCACACGTGTATAGAGTGATTTGTGTTTAAAAATTTTCATCAAATATACCGAGCAATCGAGAAAAAATTTTTTAAAATTATTTAATGCAGGCACGAAAGTTTGTTTTTAAAGAAAAAAATAGAAGACGCAGCAATATTTATGCAATGGGAATGAATATGCAATATAATAAAAAAATATACTAATATAAAAAAAATAATACTAACAATACAAATTAATAAAAAAAAAATATAATAAAACTATAAATATCTTTCGCATTCTCTGTTTTCGAATAGGAAGCGAAGTTAATAACTATCACTTTGGAAAATTGCCGAGTAAGTGATGTCGATAAAGACGAGACATTCTACATTAAATGAAGTTACACGTGTTGAGAGACATTTTCCCCATCAGACGCATTACCCCCATGAGCGAACATTTTGATGATCGAAGAAACGATTAAAATAACGAGTAAATTAAAGATGATTTGATGACCATTACAGATCTCTTAAAAGTTGCTACTAAATATAGAAAGGTAATAGTACCACTTAATGCCATTTTTATGGCCATAAATCTTTACGTGACCAATTAATTTTTATACGTTTATAAATAGTAATTAATCGTGTTCGATTCGATCATCCCTTCGTGTATGAAACAGTGAAAATTATTATTTATTAATTACTGCCAAACATTAAGGAATTGTGAAAAAAATAATCCATTCGTGTTCTCGGTAGAAGTATATCAAGGTTTCATAATATGGGAGTACAGATTTCAATCTCTGATTAAATTACGCTCTGTACTATTATACTCTGACTGCATGTATGTTAATATGCTATAACGTTTCATTTAATGCGTAATTAAGCATTCATATTATACCTGTTTAATGCAGGAACAGTGTATTAAAATGCGCAATATGTATCGTTATTTACTAATTACTTCGAGTAATTTGACGACTTCATTTCTCCCAGCGTTTCCATGTAATTTAAGATATTACGATCGGATCATACAAATTCTCCAAAAAATTGTAACCTCGAAACCCAATTAATATTCGAAAAGAATAAAATTATTTATTAATAATAAATAAAGAATTGCCCTTATTGTCATTGATATTTCATCCACCGCTAACAAAATTATGATTCAAATTATGGTGATACGCGTTAAGATAAAATCACCATATATTACTTCATCTTTGAAAATTACTATTGACCAATTCGTCCTTTAACGTGATAAATTTTCAACGGATAGACTGAACTTTGATGTTAATTCTACAGCTATAATTCCTTAATTGCCGCACCTTTGTTGGCCTACCCATTTTCCTCTTTAACATATCCATTTACTCTTCACTGTCACTTACTGACAACCCTCTCAACCTCTTTATCTCTTTGCCTTTCTCTTAATTATTTTAGTGTCCCCTGCTCCGTGTCACTTATCTTACTCTGCTTTCACTTCTGCTTTTTACCTTTTCTACCTTTCTTTCTCTTAACATATTTTTCTTCTTGCTTAATGGGCTAGTAATGCTTTTGTAATGACTATAGGTCACTCTGAACAACTGTCAAGAGTAGAAATATTCAGGAAAAATATGTCATATTTATTTCATAATCGAGGTGTCTCGAGATAGATCCTTTTCCTGAACTGTCCTCCATTTTGCATTGATTT
The DNA here is from genome assembly GCF_001483705.2 of Eufriesea mexicana. Lineage (NCBI taxonomy): Eukaryota > Metazoa > Arthropoda > Insecta > Hymenoptera > Apidae > Eufriesea > Eufriesea mexicana. The sequence goes on from NW_016911092.1 coordinate 232,235, forward strand.
TATTGATATTATATATCTTCGACGAAGATTAAAATGATCTTCAATTACGTTCTCTGCTTGTGGAAATTTCGCATTACCCTTAATTTATCGATAAACGTAGATTCGTACGTTAGCTGATCCTCTTTTCGATGTTCCACTTTCCTACGGTATTAAATTCCTCAAAAAATCGGGATCGGAATGGCCCATCCCTATCTTCGTCTCGTTTTAATATCGGGGTGGATTGATGAAAGAAAATTGAGAAAATGGAAAGCAAAATTACGTACGACCCTTCCACTCTCGGTGAAACTTTCTCCCTTTGATCCGCCCTCCTCTCTTTCCTCCTGTCGTTTCTTTTACTCCTTTTCTTTCGGTAACAAGCTACCGGTTGCAATTGAGATTCCAGACGAGAGTCATCGACGGAATCTCTCGTTTTACATCTGCGTGTCACGTTCGACCCTTCCCTTCTTTTCCCTGAGACGTTGTTAGTTTCAAAGAATTCATCGGGCATCGATGCAGGCATAAGGAATCGAGGCTATGCATTTCGAGTCGTGTAATTTCTTATGGAAATTCAGAGTGTGAGGAATTAAGCAAAGATAATAAAATAGACGCATGTTGCACGGAAATTTTATTGCGTTTTAAATGAAGCAAAATTGGTATAGAATTAATTTTTACAAAAATTAACTTACTTTTCGATTTTTCATATAAAACTAGGAAAAGAAGATTGTCGCAATAAACCTTCTGTTTGTAACAATCGATGAACCTGTACTGGCATGTTGAATGCTGCCAACACGAGCGAATACGTTTATAACATTTGTCGAAGGTATTACCAACTGCTTTACGTAAGTAAGACGAAATATAAACCTATGTCCATGCAGCTATTGCAATATTTCCAGGTGGGACTAAAAATGTCCCAGCATGCATTACAGTGCATCAAAAAGATGGGGCACTTTTAATCCCAGCGTGTCCCAAAGAGATATGGAGAATATATGTAGGATGTTTTTAAGATTCCAAAGTGAGTGCATAGCAACAATTGGGCCTTCCTCGAAGATGAGGGATAATAAATAGCGACCTGGAGTTCGGTTCGAGCGTTTAGGGTGATATTTGAAGTGCGTGTGAAGGAACAAATGACCTCGCGCAAAGATTGCATGTGTTTAGGGGTTATATCGAAAAGAACTTATCCACAGAATCGGTTGAAGAATATGTATTTATTCGCATTACGGTGCGTCAAAAAGGTGGGACACTTTTAATCCCAGCGTGCCCCAAAGAGTTAATCCTATTGACAATATATAGAAGTACCAGTTCAGTCAAAATGACTGATTCCGAAATTTTCCTTTTTGCGATTACTAAAAATATCTGCCTTTAAAAAAATGATTGTTCTTGCGATAGAGCTGTAATTAATATAGTGACTCATCTCGGTCGTACCGCTAAAATTGGTATAATCTATGCCCACACTGTGTTTAGGTACCTATTAAAGATCGGTAGTTCCCCGTGCTAAAGTTGAGTAAAGTTACGAAACTAATCGTAAGTTTCACGTAATGCTGGTAATAGAGATACTCTCAACAAGTATAGTATAAAGTATACCGTAAACTCAGGAAGGATGACTCATGGGCAATGAATGGAAACTTTCATGCAATTTTCTCACATGTTATATAAATGTGGAACGGTAATCTTGTAGACTTGACAGAGGTAGAGACCTACCTGATAGTGACCTAACTTCAATTGGATGTTCATTCCAAGCTAGTTAGTTCCACGAAATCTAACAATTAATACCAAGAAGTATCAATGGATTTATCATAGCAATTTCATAGTTATTGCTCTTCTAATGCTTCGGAGAATAAGAATTATTTATTAAAGAATTATATTATGCTAGAATTATCTACTAAGGAATTATAGAATACCATATACATGGTATACTAAGTATAGTATACTTAATATACTATAATATGTATACCAAGAAATTATCCACAGCGTTTAATATACTGCGAGGTAATTTTTTGCAATAGAAAATTTTGATCCTATTCAGATATTAATTAAGAGACTCGAGGTATTAAACAGAGGCCTGAAGAATCCATTTTCGGCTTTAAAATGGCGATGAATGGGCCGCAAAACCACGAAAGTGCTCCAAGTTAGTTTAGAAGTTAGAATCTTGTCAGGGGATCGAAGTTTTTTACGAGTACAGCTGCTGCCTGAACTTTATATCATGCTGTTGGATTATGAATCATCTCCATACAAGCGTTGATAAGATGAACACAAAAGTCAGTGACCCGAAACGCATGGGCTTAAAGTCAGAGGCGTGGATGTATATAACACTTCGAAGTGCAAAGAACATTATATTGGGTATTTACAGGCGTTTTCAAAGCATGCTATTGTAAATCAAGTACTTTCCATTTCAACGGAGCTAAGAAGAGGAAGGTATACGAGAAAGTTCGCGTTTCTTGAAAAATAGTAATCTAGTTTATGTTAATTTTTAGATTAGCATAATCAAAAGTCGCAGACGTCATACTTGTCAGTCTATAATTCAGTAAATGAAACCTTAGATAATTGCTGTTACTTGACAGTGTATATTTTCCTGTTTACTGTTTCTACACATAATACAGATTGCGTATCTATTTAGAATTTCCTGCGTCGAATGTTATCATTTAATTTAAATATTTTAAAGTCGAACGGAGCGAAAGAAATTACGTTAGTAAACAATAATCTTTTAGCCTGTAAAGGAAGTTTCCTGCTTCATCGATAAACGTTTTTAAAATGATATTCGTATCGAAGTTACTTGACATCATCGTGTATCCCTAATTTAACGATTTATACCTAAATAAGCGAAAAATCTCGATTGACTCAACCATATTTTAAACAGAAATATTTGCATTTTTCCAGAATCACCTTAAAACATAATAATAAATTTGTAATATCACGTTCATATAAAAAGATAATTATATAGAAAACAGTTTAACTATAGTAAAATAAAAATAATTCAAAATAACTTAAGACATTCGTTGACCGATTAAAATATTCCACTTAATTCGAATTTAAAAATTGCAAAAAAATCAAGATAAGTAACTACGAAGACAAATAAAACCGCAACAAAATTTTAAATCGATTTCGCAATTATCCACGACATAGAACGTGCAATGAATGACAGCGGTATGTGACGAAGTTACCGGAGGACGGGCAGAACAGAAAATTTCGATACGTTTCGATAAAGTTTCGCGAAATAAGCGAAAAACGATATCGTGGCAGGGAAGCGAGGAAAATAAAAGCGATAGTCAAGGGAGAAACAAGATCAAAGTGTGTCTCGTGGATATAAAATCCGAAGTGTAGAGATAGATAAGTTGCAGGGATAAGGGTCAAGTTGAAAAGTTACACAGCACTTTGATACGTCGACTGTTAGCAGTGAGAAAAGGAAGGTCTAGAAGAGATAAGTTGGATAAGAAAAATGAGAAAGGTCATTGTATAACAAGAGAAAATCGGGGGAAACGATTGATCTCTTAATAAAAACACTGCACTTTGCGAAATAAAAGGAAATTCAAGGAATGGATGAAATTTTATATCGAAGCACGCGGAGGAAGAATTTTATGTCTTCAACGAGGACGCAAAATAACAAACTATTCCTTGGCATTTGCACAGTCGTAATTTTTTATTACGTCAATCAGGAACAATCATTTTTTACATCCTCGATTCGATAGAGGAATATTCTCTAAATCTTTCCTCGTTCGTGACAGAAAGGATATCAAGAATCTAGCAATTGATTCGCTGTATTTATTGCGATCAGCTTGCCTATTTTAAATTAATTGATTTCAAACTAATGCCATAACTAACCCCATAACTGCCTGACCCTATTAGCACAGAAGCATCGATCAGAATTTCAATAAAACACCATATCGATACCACGAAAAACAGCGGAAAGACGAAGACCAATAAAGAGAGAAGAAAAAGCACCCCCAGAGTCACCGACTCGAGAGAAATAATAAAATGTCGGAAAACGGGGACCAAGACGGTAAGACGAGCGGCGAAATAATAAATAACGTTGCGAAAAAGGAAGAATCGGTGAAATGACCAACAGCCAGCGTTAACCAGAGTAGGAAAGCGACAGGTAAGGACAGGGGTGGAAAGTGCAGCGGAAGACTGACTGGAGCGACAGAAGATTTAAAGCCGAGGATAAAAGGGTGTGCAAAGAAACGGCTGGCTACAAAGGGTGCTCGAAAAGCTTCATAATTTTCGTACAGCGACGAAAACAGCGGCGTCCATGCAAAAAATAGGGTCCAGGCTGAGGGCGCGAGAAACGGAAGGAAGGGCGAGTCCAGGGTGAAATAACAGGAAGAAGGGCGAAGAAGAGCCGGCGGGTGTGACAAAAAGAAGATCGAAGGGGAATAAGGGGGATGAAGGAGGGGTGGATTGTTGAATGGGGGATGAAGAAACGAGGAAGGGGGTGGTGAGTGGCGGTGGTGGCAGAAGAAGAGGAAATCGCAGGCTGCACACGGAGGATGCAGCTTATGGCCGTGGCTCGTGCTCGAAATGAAACATTCGCGTTATATTTTACGACACGGCACGGAACGAAGATCTTTTGGAAATTAATTAGAAGTCTCGCGTTCATCCTGACTAAGAGGTTATGTACCGGCCATGAATTAAGTTTTATCCCCGTTTCCACGGCCGGCGTCGTAACTGCCGCGGCTAACGAATGGGCCCGGCGAGTTTAAAAAATTGTTTAGCGCGAGATGAACGAACACGGTAAATCCATGGGGGTGGAGACGGTGGATGGAAGAGTGGCGAATTGCAGGGGAGAGGGCGAGTGGTAGGTAAACGACAGCGTGGTCCGCGACGAAGACGATTAATCAGAGCGGTAAACACGAGGCCAGAAGGAAATTAATTTGTATTCTTCGTCGATAGGAGAACGTTTTAATGGGACGTCTCTTTTTATGCGCCTGCCGCTGAGTGATGGCGGGAACGATGAAACTGATAAAAGTAGGATAATTGAAGCGATGGGGTGAACGGCGGTTTGGGGATACGTTTTGGGGAAAGTTTGACGCGTTAGAAATTCAATGGAGATTATTGATCCTTGCGCAGAGGCGAAGAAGAAAAAGAAGAAATGATTATAACAAAATTAAATTATTATCTATATCCGTAAAGATTGATTATCAATAAAAATAAAAAAAAGTAAAAATTGGATAATTAAATACTGGGATTCATTTTGGGGGGAAGTTTGGCGTGTTAGTCATTCAGTGGGGATTATTCATTCTTATGCAGAAGTGAAGAAGAAAGAGTTACTAAGAAATTAAATTATTATCTATATTTATAAAGATTGATTATTAATAGATATAAGTGAAAATTTATAGTCAATAAAATATTATGTAACAAAATTCGGATCAATTCTACTTCACACCGAATTTTCCAGGAATTTAAAAAATTTTGATACCGCAAGAATACGAAAAATAGTATAAAAATAACGTGAGATGACGTACCAACTGAACAACATAGAAATAAATAATGACGAGTTAGAGAGATACTACGTTAAAAATGTGTATTGCATAATAAAGAGAGCATCGTGATATTCTGTTTTCTCAATTGCTCCACAGCAATGTTATTTATTATTTCTGAGTCATTCCCTATATAAAAAGAAAAACCAGACACCGGAGATCAGTTTCGCGTGGAGCAACGTGTTTCTGTAGGGACTTATAACAAGTGACTGACAATGAGTGTGTAACTAAAAGTGTTCGTATCTTCACGTCTTGGGAAACAAAGAAGACTTTATGTTGCTTCCATAGCCTACTTATTAAACTACTTTACGGCTACTTTAAAAAGAAGAAAGAAGCCAAAACTTCCTCTCGTTGAAATTTCTCTCACTGATAGAACTTGATCACTTCCTCGACGAAACAAGTGAGATTATTAACGAGCTACTGTAAGCGAGCAGTTAAACGAGAACAGGTTGAACAAGTAGTTAAGTAACAATTTTGAGATTGAGAGTCAGAGTGATTCAAACAACGTATTTGCTAGTTTTCGACAGAGAAAAAGAATATCAGTGACCACCCGTTCCTTGTCTAGACATAGATTAATATTATGATTGGAAAATTTTTATTTCTCGAGGAACATTTATAAACAATACTGAATTTATTTGCACGCATCGAGAAATGTTTATTTTTCTATAGTTACAGAGGATTTGACTCAGCAGGCTTGGAGAACGTAAAATTTTGTGCGACGTGAGTTTTAATTTCCGTCTTGTCGAACATTAAAACTTGGTTGCTAATTTTTATAGTTGATTCTTTAAATAGGAACCTAAAACAGATCACCGAAAATACATTGCATCGAAGCGTAAATTACACGCAGCTTTAAACAAATTATAAACATTCTCGACAGAGCGTACGTTTATTTATCACTCGGAAAATTTTTCTGCCACTTAGGTGAAAAATGTAGGTTATCTCGCGAGTAATGCGAATGTTTCGCATCGACAATGACGTGGAAAATTATAGCAAGAATAAAATACTTAAAAAAAAAGCTAAAAACAGTAAAATACTTGGCTGTGGAAAAATGATAATAAACATGAATCCTCGGTACTTCCCTTTTCTTTTTCCCCCGTGTTGATTCATACTTACAAAAGAGAATAAAGAAAAGGAAATATAAATTAATTATTTATTCATATTATATATAAATATTATTATTATAAATATTTGTATATATATATATATATATATCGTATGCATATAAATATTCGTATTATTATAAATATATTATATAATACAATGATATAATTTCATACGATGAATATTTCAATTCTGTATACATTTCAAGTAACATGCTTACAAAATTTTTCTAATTCTTCACCAATCCACAATTTTCCAATTACCCAATTGCCCAATATTATCATAACTCATGGTAACATCCAAACCCAAATATTCCTTTCCCAATATCATCTACCAAAAGCAAGCTGTCTAAAAAAGAAATTAAAGAATTCTAGATGTTGCCTGTTGAAGCAACAAAATTCCAGGAACAGGGTAAAAAAATAATTTCCAAGACACGCAAGTTCCACCGAGCAATTCAGCCTAACCCAAAAATCGATAAATCCAAAGCGTCATCGCGTCAAACTTCCTCCTGTAAAAAGGCGAAAGACTGCAAACTGCATTACACAGACCGCGTAACGCCTGGCGCCATCTACTTTCTCGATCTTGGAGGTGCGAATAATCCCGAAATTGCGGCTTATCTCGAAAAAAGTTCGAACAGGAAATGGCAATCCGAGGCTAACTTTGCTCTCAGCTGGTTCATCTTGACCCGTCGCGGCGAATTAAACGGATTACGTCTAGCGGAACGAAGGACGAGGAACGAAAAAGGAAGGCGAAGAGGAGGAGGAAAAGAGGAGAAAAGAAAGGAAAAGGAGAGAAAAACGCGGCGACAGCGTGGTGGCGGGAAATCCTGCAAGAGGGAGGGACGACGGGTAGAAAGAGGCGCGT